>NW_020272889.1:422628-474503 GCF_003268045.1 Sipha flava
GCCCCTGATACAAAGAATACAACGTTATACCAAGCTAAATATTTTAATATAATACGGTAGAAAAGTGGTTTAATAGCTAAAACCCAACTTACTAATTTTTTTTTCCCCTTGGTCTTAATTTACCGCTTTTAAAAGGTATACAAATAATCGCGGACCCAATTTACTTAATCCTATTAAACCAATTTGTTAAATATAAAATTTTTACACAGGTAAATTTGGCACAAATGATTTGTCGGAAATAACAAACTTTTATTTTGGCGCAAATGGGCTGTACCCAAAATGAATTAATTTTTTTTGGCATAATTGAGTAACTCCCGAATTTTTTGAATCCAACTTTATTAGTTCCTAGATGGACTCGATGAATGAGTTCTTTACAAAGTATTTCAACCTAACCAAATAACTGACAAAATACACTACTGTTCTCTTATTACACTCAATGACCAGAACAACCACGGATTAAATGAATGGGAAAAATAACAATATAAATACTATATATGAATTACAATTTGAATAAACATTATAAAGCGATCCCAATAAACAAAGATAAATGTATAATAATCAAATATATATATTATATGTATAATATTATAAATTTTCCTAGCCGATATCTCCTTTATTCTTGCTATCTTTTTTTTGGTTGTATCACTCCCGACACCAACCTCCCTTAACTCTCGCTCCATTCCTGTCATCCATTCCATTATTAACTTCATTTATTCCGCTGGCTTCTTAATTTAGTTAATTTTAGTTCCCTTATACATATATTATATTAGTATTATTTTTGTTTATTTAATTACATTGCTGTGATGTTTTTAACGACGGCAATAAAGAAAAAAATTTAAAAAAAATAAAAAATACTATAATTATAAATATATATATATCACTAAGATGTTTTTGCATTAATTTTTTTTAGAGCGTTAAATTCATATACCAAAATACCTACTTCAATAATAACAATACTAGACAATACATTGTGATACCGATATTTCCAGAATTTTAAACAAATATTCATAATTTACTTCCATAAGTATTTGAAAGAGTATTTTTCATGTCATATGAACTATCTTTTTATATAATTTTTATAATAATCTTTTTATGCCATAACAATAACAAAAATAATATAAATTATATTTTATAATTATTAAAACATAACCACTTTAATGTATAAACTTATTAATGAATTAGTGGCACAGCGTGGGTATCGGCTACTCGGGGCGGAAGACAACTTTGCCGCCCTCTTAATTAGGTATTTCAATTTAATGTATACTATACATTATATATATTAATTTTAGAGAACTTTTCGGCAAGAACAGTCATCATTATTTTGAATTATACAGGTTAAATTTTAAATAAAAAAGTGTTTTACAATCACGTTTATTAATACAAAAATTCTTACTTCAACCATGGATATAACAGGTACAAATGCATAGGCACAACAAGGGGGGTTAGCCCCCCCATAAATATTCCATGTTATACATGGCATACTGCATACAGCATACTTAACTCACAATAGTGTCACATACAAAAAGACACATTGCAATAAATCCAACTAAAATATCTGTACTCGTATTAACATGGTATATAAGAGTAGGGGTGATCTACAGATTATTTTAAGTTTTGCTAAAAAAGAGAGGGCTGTAGCCCTTTCAGATATTTTACCTTAGTTACGCCTATGTACAAAAGTATTATTTAATCATGCAATCGTCGAGATGAACCCTAATTTTAAGTAGGTAATAGAACCTACTTTTAGATACTTATACTTTTTATAACTATCTTATTCCACCCCAATTTCTTTTATTCTTTTCATTTTTGATGTTAAAACAAAAAAAAATTGTAATGATAAAAGTTAGAGTTACAAAAGAAACTATCAAACATTTCAAAAACTAGGTATATTTTACACCACATCTATCTATAGGCAAAAATCTGAAAATTGTAATTATTTATTCGGAACCCTGGGTATGCGAGTGTAAAACTTGTACATGGCCGGATTTTAATAAATTAAAGCTTGAACAACATATCAGATAGTCCAACATAAAATTAAATAAATAAAATATTTAATACTCACACAGTTGAATGTAGGTAAACGTAGCGGGAAATACAAATTTTCACAAAGTTATCCAATAATTTCATAACCACTACACGTACTTATTTGCACAAAAATCAAAGTTACGAAACAACGTAAACTAAACAACTGAAGATCCACGAATAAAACTTTCTTTGAATTGTCAAAGCATCAATTACTTTCTGAAAGGGACGTAATAAACAATATTGAATTTAATATATACAGGGTCCGACAAAAAAACCTCCCGTATTTTAGACGTTTATATTTAAAGCTATTTATAGATAAAAAGGTTTTCCGGGTATAGATGCCATTTTCAGTAATCATAATAGCGTGGCACGGTGAGCATCATACAAGAATTAAGCGAGAGAGATTTTGAAACTCACATAGCTGTTTGTGAAGACATTCTTCAAAACATTCCCGTTGGTGCTGGTTTGACTTCGTCTGACGAGGCCCATTTCCATTTATCGGGTACTGTAAATAAACAAAATGTCCGATACTGGGCAAAAGAAAACCCTCAAGAACATTGTTAATGACCACTTCACAGCCCTTATGTGATAACTTGGAGTGCTGTTGCTGAATTTGATGTGTTTTCGAAGAAAATGGGCAAAAAGTTACAGTTAAGCGGATCGCTACTGTCACATGATTGAGGTCTTCCTCTGACCAAACTTAAATCAGTTTACTAGGAACCCCGAAGCAGTCTGTTTCCAACAAGATAGGAACCACAGCACACACTTCACGGCGTTCACTAACCGTTTTGAGAGAGATGTTTCCAGGACATCTTCTCTCTGTATGAGGAGACATCACCTGGTCCCCAAGGGCCCCCAATTTATCACCTTGTAATTTTTTTCTTTGGGAACATTTAAAGGTCCAAGTATACACTCATCGCCCAACATCTTTGGAAGCACTTAAGGAAGCAATCACTCAGGAAGTGGCAGCCATTACACCACAAATGACTCGACGAGCAATGGAAAACTTTTGGGAAAGGCTTCGTAAATGTGTTAATAATAGAGGACAATATTTAATGGATATAATGTTTAAAACTAAATAATTATTTTATTTAATGTAAAATGGCATAGTATTTAATTTAAAAAATTTAATACAATTTTTCTGTTAAATTGTTTATTTATTTGTAATTGCCTTTTAAAATAATGGGAGGTCTTTTTGCCGGACCCTGTATGTAATAGAAGTCATTATCACTGATTATAATTCATAAACAATGCAAGTACAATTTATCATTCAAAGAAAGGGAATTTCTGAATTCGTCACAGAATAAGTAATGAAAAATTCCGTGCTCTTTTCATTCGATCCAAATTTATAGTTTCGTTAAAAATATGGTTTGAATATTTACAAAATATATTTTATTATTTACTGTGAAATTTTTTCACTCCCTAAAAAGTGCCGCTCGGGGCGGGCCGCCCCCCTGCCCCCCATCACGACGCCACTGTAATGAATCATAATGTTGGTGTTAGTTTAGCAACCTTATGTATGGGCTGTATTTTGTATACAGTACAATAACAATAATTAGCTTTCGTCAGTTAAATAACCATATTAATAGTATCACCTAAAATTATACCGGCCCTATAAATTAAAAATAAAATATAAAAGATTTATAGTGTATAAAGTATGAAATTGTAATATTGAGTGAGTTTTTATTATATTTTATATTACGCATATTACACTTTGAAATAAATTTTTTAAATAACATTCAAAAGATATTGTTTTTATTTTATTTAGTTTCAAATTAAGGTTAGCAAATCATAAATAAAAAGCAAGTATGAAGATAATTAAAGTATATCCAATGTGCATATGAGAAGAATAAGAAATCAAAGGTTTTGAATTGTCATCGATCAGCTATCTCTTAATTTTAAATTTGAACCTGTAGTATGTAATAAATAACATTAAATATATATAGTTAATCTTATTTATCTATTGATAAATTGAAAACATCAATGCTTTATTCTTGAAACTGTACATAAAACTAATAGCATTTGGTAAAACTATGAACAATGATAGCTCATAGTCTAATAATATATTATACAATTAGGCTATGAATTATTTAATAATAATTAACTGTGTGAAAAAATATTCAATTAATCTAACTATTAGCATTAATGGAATGTTATACTTTTAGAGATTATAAATAATTCTCATTTAAAAATATGTTGTCAGAAAACAAATACACAAATGGGTTTCTGGGAATATTATAAAAATAAACCCTCTAAAACTTTGGGCATATTATAGAACTGCTAAGACTTTTATCCTTGTCAAGGATAGACATTAATTTGTACCTGTCCTTATTCAATTTTACTTTGGTTTTCATTATTAATTATTTTAATGAATATATTATGTCTTTCGTGGTGATTAGAAGACATAAGCGTCAATATAAGATAAAAATAAAAATAATCGTATAGTACGAAATAGCCAAAATCCATTTTTTGTCTGGATTTTATTTTTTAACTATGGACATTTAAAAAAAAAATCAATCTTATGTGGCTCAGTTTCGTTTATACAGTAATTGATGTATTATTAAAATTACAAATCGCAATATATTTATTTATGAACTCTCCTCGCAACGAAAAATTAAAGATATCTCATAAAGACATAATTATACAATGGAAGAAATAGATATCAGTATGGTAAAATAAGTTGTTTAGAGTAAGTGAAAAAAAGTTTAATTAAAACCAATTGATCATTAAAATTATATTTATTATCAATTATTTTTATGTATATTATATTTTATCTATTATTGACAATTTTAAATATTTTTATATACTTTTATAAAATATATAAAATATTAATTTTGGCACATGTGTCATTTTTGCATCTTCGGCACTTAGGCAATATCGTCTTTTTGATAATAATTATATATATATAATTATATTGACGAAAATATATTATTTTTATAATTAAGTAAGTACTCAGATTTAATTACTAAGCTAATTATACAGAGCAAATAGGTATTCAAGTTGTTAACAGCCTATGATTAGAAAATAATTAGTTGCTCACAAAGAAGATGGAGAACTAACTGATGAATATTCAAAATAGTGTTAGAGACACCATCATTAACTTAATAATAGATAAACATTTTTTTATTAATTTTAATATAAATTTGGTATATTTAAAATATATTAAAATTTTATGTTCATATATTTTTAATTTATGTTTGTATTATAATCATTTTTGTAATTTACAAATTTTGAAAAATTTGAGTAATCAAAAAATGCATACATTGGAAGGTTCAAAGGTAGCAGCTGTTACCCCTGATTTTCTTAGTGGTTGGGTTTAACCCCTGGTCATAATATATCTACATCATAATTCTACATAGTATAAAATATTAAAATATAAACTATAAAATAATATAGCCATTAGCCCATTAGCTTAGATAAAGGTTACTGACTAAATTCTAATGATAACTTTATCATCTTTAACATTACAGACAATTGAAAACATTTGTCAATGAGAACAGTGTATTATAAATTGCTTTATCATATTAATTTTTATTTATTTACAAAAGTTTATAACTGAGTCCCAGGGTGTAATAATGTAATTATTAAGCCTTACAATAATAATGAACATATTTGTTGTTAAATATATTTTATTTATAGTGAAAATTTGTATTATATATATTTCGGTACAATCGAATCGCGCCCATAAACGATATTTTGTCCGAGTTGCGTCGCAGTTTTTCGCACTACACGTCCGAGTTATGTCATCAATTTTCTCACGTAAATTTCGTATTTATTAGTTTTTATTTCACCTAAATTGGTTATCGCCAACTGCAATCTTTCAAACCAAATTTTTTGAAAAACATTTAGAAAGCAAATTTGTATCCATTTATACAGTATAATTGTTTTTTTTTCACTGGACACTTTAAATTATTTCAAGCATTTTCATTAGTATATTATTGTTCCAAAGTTGAAATGAAAAATATTATCATTGACTATAAATGCCATAATATTATAATAATTATTATATTCAACGGTATTATGTCCAATATTTCATTAAATTATTTGAAGTGAATGTTACAGTGAAATTGATGCTAAAACGTACAAAATTAATTTCCAACAATAAATAGGATAGGATTTATGAATAAGGTATCGGTAATCGAGGCGATTTACGAGATTATCACCAAACATAATATTATATGATATTATAGACATTATTATGTATATTATTCTTGTTGACGCAACTGGAAACAGTCAACGAAAAACCGTGGACGCAACTCGGATATCTTGTGAAAAACACGGACGAAACTTGATTATCGCGATATATATTTTCGTTTTTAGGGGTGCAATTCGTGTGCATCCATGTATTTATATATTACTATATTTAATAATTAATCGATAACATATATGCCATTTGAATTAAGAATTAATAATATTCAATACTTTAATATTATTTTGATTAAATTGAAGAAGAAATAAAAAAAAATGTAATATATTATTAATATTATAGTTATTACTATTAACAAGATTATACAATTATATATAAGGGGGTGTAAAGGTAAAGCACATGCAAGTCGGTTTTTGAAGGTGATTTGGTGGGTGGATGGTACTTTTCCAACATACTACCACTATTTAATTTTGAGTGTGTGCCACTGAGTTTTTACATTTATTTTTCAATAAAGTATTGAAATAAACTATAGCATTCGAGTAAAATTGAGTACTCGTATTTACTAATATAAATTTTACAAAGTTGAGTACTTATATAACTCTAATGTAATAACAATTAACAATAGGTAGTATATTTATAGTGCATTCAAAGTGCATCGGTACTTTAATACATAAATAAAAAAAAATTAACTACAAAAGACAACTAAAAAAAATAACAAAAATATTAATTAATTCAATTTATATTTAATTATTATAGAAACGTTTTTATAATTCCTATGCTTTACGGCATTCCAAATTTTTGTTTAACCAAGGTAGTAGTTGTATAATCCTGTCGCCGATATAAAAATTAATTTTATATACCCCTAGGTATTAAATATTTTATCATTTTAACAATTTTGGATATAATTAACCAATTAGCAACGGTTAAAATATTCACAGTCTATGCTATTATTAATGCATGTATTTTACATAAATAGGAAGTCAGGTTAAATATAGATATAGATAAACCAGTGTTGCAAAGGAACATGTTCCTTGTCAAATATAGAAATGAGAAACGAGAAAAGGTTCCTATTTAGAAAGAGCTTGAACGCAAATGTCTGTTCGAAAAAAAAAATTATAGGCAATTAATTTAATTATAATATTTTACTAGTTAATAATAATTTTTTCTAGGATATATAACAAATATATTCTACTAAATTTAAGTTTAGGCAATAAAATAGTAAAAGTCTATTCTATAATCAGTGGAAAAATATATAAACTTATTTGGCCTCAGTTGGAATCATTGATTATTGCTGATAAAACGATGTGTTCTAACCATGTTTTTACTTTCTTATATCGAAGAATACAAAATATTTAATAATATTAAGTTAATATTATAATATAAAACACGGTAAAATAACTATGATAAAAAACAATGTAAATATCATTAATCAAAATAATTTGGTACTCCTAAAAATGTTTTGTTTTTCCACCACCTTTTATTATTATTATTATTTTTAAGCATTTATTTATTATTATAAAGGAAAGTTATTAAATTTAAAAATTAAACAATGATTTCCGCTTTAAAAGTTTTCTACAAAAATAACATCATTGACAACCGCTTGGATAGTTAAAAAAATATTAAATCGAATAAGAATACATTTCATTTTTACAAAAGGAAAGAGGAGCGGGAATACGTTTCTTTTTTATAATGGGAACAAGGAATAGAAACGAGTTTCTTTTAAAAATGAACTTTCCCAATACAGATAAGCACAATTTACAATTTATTAAAACTTAATTCTTGAGATATTACGTTTTTATTAAATCAATAATATCAGGCATTTATGAATAAATATAATAAGTATTATGCTATTGGTATACTCGTACAAGTTTAAATACTATTTAATGGCAACACGTTTTTATCAGAGATGACTATGTAATATCAAAAGGGTAAAAGATATTAAAATGATGGGTTAAATACAGTAGAATAATTATTTTGTAGTAACGATGAAAATATATTAATTTTTAAAATGCCAACGTTTTCAAAATAGATTAAAGATTTTAGTTATTTTTGAAAATGTTGAAAATTATGTTTTATTAATTTTTATGTGAACATTTAGAAAAACTTTAAAATTTTTATTGTTATACATATTTGTAACTGGTCATTTTTCATGTGATATTGGTCACATCCATGTAAGATACTAGATAGTTGTGTTTGAAAGTTATATTATTGTAAAAAACACAAAATTTGTCAATTTGTCAACTATTTTTTTTTTCATAAATGTAATTGCGGTCACACTAAAAATAGTACTAGGCCATTGGTATAATTAGTTATAACCCATTATAGAACTGATAGACTGTAGTCATTAACAATAGATGTATTAGTCATGGAACTAATCAGGGCTTAAAGAATGCACAAAGGTTACTTAGTTCGACATATTATTTTTAAATATTATTATTTATACTGAAGTTATATTTTCTAAAAAATAAGTATTGTCATGATATAACAGAGATAAGATAAGTACTTTATTTATCATCATAATCAACTGGACCTGTATATATTTTTTTTTTTTTTGTAGTCTTATGGTATATCATAAATTATTTATTGAAACTAAATAATAAATCATATATTTAAATAGTACATGACATCAATTAATTAGTTAATTATATTGGGTTGTATAATATTATCACCAAAAGTTAATATTATTTTAGAAATGTAATTATATTATAAAAAAAATAATATGGTATGATAAAACAGTTGTAAACTCATTTTTTTATTCGTATATCAATGATAAAGTGGTTAAAGTGATGAGGGACGGAGAGGATGGGGTCTCCTTTAATTTAATTGTTCTAAGTCTGGGGGGACTTAACGCTAAACGGCGTTAGTAATTATCAAATACAGTACATAATATATTATAATATGAAATGTATTATTGTAGAAGAAAAAGTTAAGACTTTGACGAAAAAATATTTATAATGAAATAATATATTGCAATATGTAAGAAATAAGTATAAGATAATATTTTCGTAACCGTGGGTTAATTTAACAGACGCCGTGTCTAATTGTAAACAGATACTCGGACGCTCGTGTACATAACAATTAACATTTTTTAACACGTAACACGGACCGTCCGTGTACGGTATACGAGTAAACATAGGTCACCCCATATCCGACACTCGACACCAACACATAATTTATTATTATAATGATTGTTCCAAAATTGTAGTGATATGTGATAGACAGCGGCATTTAATGATTGTAAGTTAAACATTTTTGCTTTTTGTTTTTGGCGGTATGATCATAGTGTAAACAAGTTACAATAAAATATATGTTAGGTAAGTTATTAAGTTATGATTAAAAGGTGGATTATTAGGTATAACATATGCACGGAAAAAAATCTCAAAATAGGTCCTACACATTCCTTCAAAAACTAATAAAATTTGTTCAAAAAATGCTTAAACCCAAGGAATATTTTATTTTCTTCAAAATATTCTCAAGTATGCTAATTATTTAACTATATATAATATTATAAACACAGTGTATATATTTTGATTTATACTGTTAATAGTTGTTTTAATTATTGTTTGCACTTATAAATATGTATTTGTTTACTCAGTAGGTATAGGTATCATATATCTTATGTAACAAAAAAAAAAATGTGCCCAATAAAAAACTCAAGATAACTTACATAAAGTTTTTTCATATGTAAAATTAAAAAAAATCACAACAAATTTATGTCTAGTGATCATATTTTTAAATAATAAAATAAAATAATTGTTATTGTTTTATTTTAATCCTTTTTTCATTTTATGTTTTTTTTTTGTGATATTTAAGTCCAAATTTATGAATGAACAAATTTGATTTTTTCTACAGACAACAACACATATTTTAAAATATGAAAAATAGTATAATATTTTCTAATCCCCAAAATATGTTGAACCATGTAAAATAAATATTTTTTCTACAAACTCAAATAACGAACTATAATAGATAAATATAAAAATAAAATTTACTCTTCAGTTGCATAAAAAAATATATATTTATTTAGTTGTTGATAATACATAAACATTTTTATTATGTGCATATTTTATATTATGTTATTAATATTAACATAATGATCAACAACTGTAGGTTAGCGATTGTTAATTTTGAATTGTGTTACAATTATCAATGTTAAGACTGTTTTGTATACATATAAATAATAAATAATTAAAAGTTAAGCTTGTGAGTTGTGGTATTATTTTATTTTCTAACAAGTAATGTTTAATATAAATTTGTTTTATTTTTATTTTTAATTAAATATTTTAGGATAAGCCAAATTAAAAATTTTAATTCATTTTTAAAAACACTTTAGAATTAAAACAATTTATTTTTACTGACCTGGCATATGCTGAGGATATTTTTTTTATTTTTTTTTTTTGGGAGGAAACTTATTTTTAGTTATTACACCTTATAAAACTTTTTATAACCACATTTGTATAAAAGAAAAAAATTATAGAGGCCTTGTCTTATGGACTACCTATAAAAGTTTGATAGGATTTAGACTTTGGTAAGGGAACGTTCCTTTACCATTTTTGGTGATTATAGTCCCCCCTCGACATTTTTACCACTTTAACCACTGTATATCATGAAATAGTTTATTGATGTGATTTAAATTATGGGCAATCTTATAAATAACAACATCATAAATAATAATAATACACAAAAGCACTATGTTCTGTGATTTTAAAATTTATTTTTGATACTGTACTAGTATATCGCACCAAACTTTAATTCCATTCTCAAAATAACATAATTTTACGGAAACACATCTATTGTACAGTGTTTTGGAAATATTCTTCAAATGGTTTAATATATATATATATAATAATCTAAAACCAAAATAATTAAAATAAATTTAATAAAGTAATTCGATTCGTGTAAACAATAGTTTCTGCAATTTCACTGTAATAATTAAATAAGTAATCAATGATTAATTTACTGGCGTAAGTCATTATACAACAAAATTGTATTATCCATTGATCATTGTGCACAATGATCATGATCCCAAACAAATGCATAGGTATTTAAAAATGACAGATAATACTTTTGTATTTATTTGAATGATGTTAGCTTGAATATTTCAGTTGAATAAATTTGAATCGAAACTTTACCAAAAAATCCATCTTGAAAATTAATTATTATTGCCAACAATACACGTTTTTTCTATTTGTTTCAAATTATTTCTTCGTTTAATAATTCTAGCCGATATATTTTTTAAGATGGTCATTCCAGATATGCAAATATTTCATGAACTAATAATGAGTCCTAGATCGTCTATATCTTCAAATTTTGTAAGAATTATGCGTATGTCCTGGCATTTGTAAATAACAATTTAATGAGTGTACAGCATGATGATCCTGATAATATTTGCCATCAGTGACTTAAGTTGTTCGTTAATATTATTTATTCAACAGTTTTATATACTCATAATAATAAAATAATGCATGTTGACTGTCATAAATATTATGAGTATGAAAAATGTCTTGCCACGTTTATGAGTTGTTTATGGAAGTTTATGGTTCAATATAAAAATCAGAATAATGACATTTCATACATGGAAACAGATATTGATGTTTGAGGTTTTTAAAAATAAATAAACATTTTGGAAATATGCTATTTACAATATAATAATATGTACTTCATGTACATATCAATAAAGTATTTCAATTTCTATAATTATAGAAACCAAGGACGTTCGAACACCATAGCGTTTATGACTGTAAATGAATAATATATAATTGTTTACATTTTCAAAACGTCATACACTTATAGTTCAGTATAGTTATCTGACTGATTGTTACATTATAGTTGTTAATAACGAGATGATAATCATGATACTCTCATTACTCAAATGACAAAAGTTATCTTCATTGATTTCTATCGGATACTAAACATCCTTGATGAGTATGTTACGTATATTATATATTAAAGATTTATGGAGTAAATCATAATCAAATATGATAATGCTATTATATACAAATACATAATGAAATATAATACTCAGTATGTTTTGGTACATAAACTGATGCGCGGTGGAAACATTTTTGAGTAAACGTTATAATATATAATATACGCGATCTTTTAACCGCTCCGGTTTTGAATACAATACTGATATATTAAAATTGAATCTGCTTTCCTATGAATTGTGTAATTAAAGATTATTATAGGCAATAAACGTTTCTGACTATCCATGTTCTATCTAGTATATTCTTCATATAACGGTTATAAAATTTGTACATGAATAAACTACTGCATAGAATTCAGTTCACTTAGTTCATGTTTAGTGTTTTTTTTTTTTTACTTTCAACAATAGCTTTTGCTTTTTATGCATCTTCTCGTCTTCTTTCGTAGGTGCTAGAATTCTAAAATTACATAATGATGATTAATAACGACTATAACACTTTCAATATTAACCGTCATATCAAAAAATTGAAACTCATTCTGAAGATAATGCATAATTCATTGAAATTTTACTGCATAATGCATACATATTTTAATATTTAATGAATTGGTTTGGATTTAACTACAGCATTATTCAAATCTAAATTAATACTTAAAATTCATTGTTCCCAAAGTATCATTACTTTTTTCCATGCGAAGATAATATAATGTTTGTCGATTATTGTTTTTTTTATAATTGCATTTCAACTATTTGAGTATTTTTGTTTCAAATATGTAATAATAATTCTATAAGTAATAATTTCTTCAAAAACGTTCTTATAATGTTCATTTTTTTCTTCCACATTTTTGAGTTACTTTTACGTATTAATTTGTAAATGTATAAATAAAGAAACGGTGTACATAATGAGATTCTGAGTGAGGCGAACTTTATTGGTTAAATTTTGAAGTTTTTGTTTTTTTGTGTTTACATTTAAATTCAAGACCAACTATTAGTAATTTTAACTATAGATAGATAATTATTATATATATCTATTAATTTTTTTTATTAAAATTGTAAATATGGCATAATTTATTATATTTCCAAATTATTACGATTATTTTTGCTATTAACGGTTCCGTGGGTTAGAATAGGTTTATACTTAATGACATATTTCGCTCAGATTTTTAATATTGGAAATTATTGAAGAGTTAGAAGATAATATATTGACTGTGTTCTTTAATATTAACGAAAAGGTAGAGAAAAACTAAAAATTATTAATACGTATCACAAAACAAGTAATTTATTATTATTTATTTTTTTTTTTTGAGATAATTACTGTTTTATTTCTCAGAGTATCATAAATTTAATAGGCATTTAAATAAACTAGAAATATAAATTAAGAATATTTGACTAAATTAATTTACTTTACAATTAAAATTTTAAAAAATGTTAAAAATGTTACTAATGATTGAACCAAGTTTTTTTTTACTTAGATGATAAATAATTTTAATGTTTTAAATTTTTAAACATGAATTTTCTTCAAAAATGTAATGATCAAATAAATAATAAATTTGTATTTATAATTAAGATTCCTTTATTAGGTGTTACATTCATGTTGAAGTTAAAATTATATGAGATAAGATATAATAGATAAATTGATGTATTTCATGTCGACCTTCACTCAGACATCGACTTCACAATTTTCCGTATGATATAACTTATCATTGCTTTCAGATTTATTAAAATAATTTTTTTATATGGTTAACCTTACTGTTCTAGAAATACCAAGAACTAATATTAAGTTCAAAGTATGTCAATTTGTTATCCATGTGGCCTTGTAGGCCACCATCAATATCTTTTCCGAGGAGCGAGGAGCCAAATGACGGAGAACAAACATTTTGCTCTTTAATTTAATAATATTTTTATTTTAAAATAACATTGTGAGTGTGCCAATCAAAATATAATTTTTTTTATCATTTCTGTCTCCATATCACTGTTTATCCTTTTTGCTGAAGATTAATTGTTTTTAAATTTATTATACATTTTTATTATTTGTTTTAAATTGAACCTAATCTGTATTAGGTAATGCAGATTTTCAATATATAGATCTATATGTTCATACATTCCATAACGTCACTGTTCATTAGCCTTTGTGTTGAAATATTATATGAATATCATAAAATTGGATTACGTTGTGACATTTTAATTAATTTTTGTTTTATACTACCATCAATTGTTGGATGGAAAATTTAAAGTAGTTTATTCCTAATTGGTTATCATTATGCTCGTATATTGATATTGCCGCCGTCATTTATGTCTTCATGAATTAAGCGTTCGGAGTTCCGTCTCTTGATATTAGTTTCTGATAAATTTGAGTTATATAGTATTACATAAGCTAATTAATTGCATTGAAAATAGTTCAAGATCCAGGAAAATATTTTACATTTACCAATACTAGAGATTTAGTTAAAATTGTAAAAGAAACTTTTGGTAAAATAATATTGAATATAATGTTTTAATTAGTTATAGTGTAGTCATACATAAACAGTAATAATTAGTTTAATAAATATAATAATAATAAAAGTATAATTATAATTTATGTTAAGATAATAATTTAACATATTTAAGTTTGATAATAAATTATGACTTATAGTATAATCTATTTCTATTTTATATATTTGTCAACGTCCATGTTGTTATGTAGATATAATAAATATGATCACTAGGAAAATTTAATTTATGTCTTTACGTAGGCTTATCACATTTCTAGAAAACAGGTTAGGTTATCTCTTCCGATAATGAGTGGACGGTGACCACGATAACGCTTATGAGTTGATGACTAATTTTGAGGATATGCCGTATAACTGGAACTACATCACGTTTTTGTTGATTGCATTTTGAAAAGGTTATTCCGTGTTGTTTGACTTTCAAATTCCATCAATCACTAATCATGACACGATCATTTCGCACGGGATATGACTTCTTTGCTTGATAACCCGTGTATGAATAAAATTTTGAAAGTTCAATTAAAATTAATTAAGTTATGAGATAAATGTAAATAAGGTAAAAATGAACTAATACGCACTATTGAATGTAAATGAAAACTGTTTGTTGTTTCACAGAATATAATGCTATTAATAAAATTATTATTAGCTATAACTAATATTAGTGGATAAATTTAAATAAATATGAATTTCATTGATTGCGCGAATCCGTAAATTGTGCTAGATCGTCATTAACCATGATTTAATTATACAGATTATTGCATAAAGATTACCGTCTCATTGATGACACAGACAATATGTACGTGAATTAGCCGTGCAAAGAGTATCGATTATAAATATTGACAAAGTTCTTTTAAATAAGTACACATTAAGCATTAAAGTTATTGTAAAATAATCGATATCATAAAATCGATCCTACCCATATTTCTAGTCAAATGAGACAACGATAATACATAATACGTAAAAGAGTATAGAAATCTATATAAATATGCGATAATCTGTATAAATTAACTGATTAAAAAACATAATCACAGAGCTATTTCAGGGTTCGCGTCACTCTTATAAAGTTTATATTTAAATTTAACTCTGAAATGGAAATAAAATTCACAATGCTATTAAGTTTCATTGTAATTTGAAAATTATAAATTTAGTTTTAAAATTGTAATCATTAATGACGAAATAACTCACGGGAAGCTTAGAAGTGTGTACGTTCAAAGTATTTCAATATCAACATTCAATTTTGTACCATTGATATGTTTTTTTTAGTTTCATTTTAATTTAATTATACAGACCTTGTCGATAGCATTGCGTAGGCATACAGTTTACCAGTAACCAAAATATAATAAAAAAAAAAAAACACACGAGATTGATGCAGTAACATCAAATATAATAATTGTTATTAATTTAATTTCACTAATTCACCAAACACGTAAAACAATTGCAAAAATCAAATGGAATGCTTAAAAGTAATCGAATATCTATTCGATTTTAACTGGTTATTATGAAATTATAATTACAAATTGGCTTCATAACTGTGTATAGTACGAACACGTGTAAATAAATGGTGAACGCTAAAGAATTGTTACTGACACACTGTCGTAGTGGTTATACGTATGGCCAACCATATTTGTGGACTGCAAGCAATAATACCACTACCCTAGATCGTTTGGTTTGCTCGGTGGGAGAAATCAAAATAAAGACGACGTGGAAGACAGAAACGTGGTTATACCAATGCAGCGCAACAGTGAACATTTAATATTTAATTTCAAATCTTTAAAATAAAATATTTTTTTTTTATCATCGTAATCTTAATATTTTCCATCTGTTAAAAGGTCTAATTTATGTAAAAATATTTTCTTATGATTATTATATTGGCATTTATTTTTAAATTAAAAAAAAAAATTGAAATTGTAAAAAAAAATTATATTACATTAATACAATAATATATTAGCGATTAGTCGCAAATAAATAATAAAAATGTATCAAGCATTATTCACTATTCAATTGCCATTGTTTGAAATCTATAAATGCGTTTTAAACAATGATGCGTGTTAATTTTTAATTTTACATTCATTGATCAGTATTTTAAATAAAAGTATGTTAAAAAATGTACTAGGATTTTACTACTATCTATACTGAGTACAGACAATATGTATTGTGGATTGACAGAGCACTTTATTGTAATCACTCAAACGACTCATACAACCATATTTGTATGATGTTAGATATGAAGCAATCATTATTAATAATTTACATGGACTATTTACGTTACTATTTATGTGAATTATACATAAACATAATTACTAATTAAATAATCGATGTAATTCAATTCTTAAAAGCGTTCTAACAAGAAAAAGATCAACATCTTTGCAAAGTTTTTTCATTTTTGCTTTATATTGGTAATATAACTAATAACATCAAAAAGTGACTTCTTTAAAACATACCTTTTGTGTTTAATATATGATTTTAAAATATATACCTCAAGAAACTTCTTCCGATGGATAATTTTATTGATCATAGATAAATTAAAAATTTGTTGATATCAATACTCTCTTCTACCTAGTTCTTCATTTAGGATCCAAAAATAAAATTTACAATTACAACCTACAAATTAAATTTGATGTAAAGTACATAAATTCAGCTGATGTGATATTAACTTGACGCAGTGTTTATTTTTGAAAAATTTATATCGTTTGACAATTTGACATTGACGTTAAAAAACATTTAAACGTTATTAAATTTAGTTTATTTTGATAACATTATGTGATTTAATATTTGAATTATTTATAAGTTTAGAAACGTTTAGTTGACATAAGTTTGAAAAGTGTAATTTCATTTATCTATTTCAGCCTGACTGAATTCTTAGAATTTTAAAAGTTTAATCTGTATGAATAATGTGTGGATCGAAAATTATTTTCTGCGAATAGAATTTAAACCATCATAATTATCATTCTAATAAAATTTTAGAATTTATATGTTTAAAAATGTTAATATTTTTTTCATAATTAAACGTTATTGTAACTTTTTTAACTCATGTTATATTTATTAAGCAGTATAAGATACACAAATCATAAACTATCACGTTGATTATATCCTTAAATATATTAGTTATATTACTATTATATTATAATATAGTAACGTGAATTTATCGAACACTGTATTCATAAATTGTAAATAAATTAAAAAAAAATAATTACTGTCCAATATTATACTTAATAATATAATTATTTTAATTTGAAGATGAAAAAACCATATTAAATTAAAGTAGAAATTAATATTTTGATGTAGGTCATTTATAATAATTGATTAATATTAATGCTTATAAATAATTAATTAATAATTTAACAATTATTGTACTTAACAATACTTCGATATTGATGTACAAAACACAATTATACTCATTACATATGTTTTATACCTACCTTGTGTTTGAAAATGTGTATGAGCTCTAAAATATGATACACATAAAAATATGTATAATATATTTTTAATAAATTATTGAACTATATATTATTGATGTTGTTTAAAACTTTTTTACTTGGAGTATTTATTACAATAATTAAAAATATATTAGTTATATATTTGTATATATAGTTTAAATCTTATAGTTAAAAACGAACTATGAACTTAAGAATTTTGATAATAAATAAATACTTTGTTTTAATCTTCTCACGTTATGATAAGCGTGGGAAGCATGTTGCTGTTACTGTAAGTGTTATTTTAATAAATTTAATTTAAAACTGTGTAGTATTAAAATATTCGATGATGTATTAAAAGATTGGCTTTGTATTTTACATCATTATTAGATTATGTACATATAAAGAATTACATATATTTTAAATGATTATGCTGATTTGCCTTGGAAGTTGTTTCAACTCCAAAGTTTTAAATAAATTGAATTTAATCATTTAAATTTTATAAGAAATAAAATTTATTTTTTATATTTTTAACATGTTTTTCTGAATATTTTCGAAAAATATTTCAAGACAACTATAGCGTTTACTAACAAATTACTTATTATAAAAAGTAGGTAGTTATTTGAATAGTTTCGGATAAAAATAGTTATTATTTTTCAAAATGATTTTAAAAAAATTGATACAATAATTTCAAAACAAATAGCACACAAATTTATATAAATTATAAAATTAATTATATACAATTAACACTTAAGATACTGTTAATGATGATAGGCAAATTAAAGAAATTAATATACAATTTGTTTTATAACAATATCAACACGAATTTAAATTTAAAGCATATAATATCAAATGTATTTCAAATTAGGTACTATACACCAAGTAACAATATATTAATATAGCTAAGATTAATGCTTATTGTAAAGCCCGGAATTTCATGTTCCAAAATCTATCAAAATAATTGCTTAAAGACACTTATATTTACGTTATACGTTAATTTAATTCTTTTTTTAATTTTCAAAATTTGTTAATGGTAAATGGTTTTAAATCATATATAAAACCAAAATTTGTGCTTGGAGATCAAAGTTTCCATTTTTATCATAATGTTGTATCACCAACACTATAACACTGATGAATGTTAACACTATACATAGAAACAATTTGAAGTGGTAAAGGCCATGTAAATGTTTTGTAAGGATAATATAATTCAATAAATCATTTCATGTATAAATTACATTTTTTAATACTTCCACAAATAAACATTATATTTCTACGGGTCTGGCGGATTCGAAAAGCTAACAATTTACGATTTGGACATGAGATATTTATTTTTAATTGATATATTTCAACCATACGTCTGTAAGTTACGTAAAGTTGAACAACCTTCTTTTTTTTCTTATTGTAATGTCTGAACTTTTTATTTGCAATCACATTTTTCAAAAAACTAATTTTAAAATATTCAAAGTACGAAATTCTTATTAAATATTATTTATTGATGGCTCATTAAAAAAAAAAAAAAAAACAAACAAACAAGACTATGCAGTAAAATTTAAATGTTATTTCTTTAGTATTCAATCTTGAGATTGGTTTGTAGCAATTCTCCACTCTTCCCTGTTACTTTCTTTCCTCTTTGTCTCTTCATAAGAAGTATACCCTTGGTTTTCTATTATTTGTTGTATATATTCCATTCGTGGTCTTCCCCTAGCATTTTTCCTTCAACGCAGCCTTCTATAATTTATCCTAGCAACCCATCATCTTATTTAAAAAAATGCATTTATATGTTGTATATACAATTTCATTTTTGAACACGTTTAGGTATCTTTTAAATTTGTAGCTTATTTATCAAATGTTTGATTTACTCAGTAAAACATGCAAATTAATTTAATTCCGTACTCTACTTGTTAGTATATTATATTATTAATGACATCTTATTTTTATTAAAATTTATATTTGTTATATGTTCTATATCTAGGGGACATAATTAGTAGGTTGTGATAAGGGTAGAATATACATATTATATTAGGTATGAAATACTTTAATTTAAATATTGAATAAATATATAAAAAAATTAAAACCAATAACCAGAAACTTATTTAGGGGTGATACATTTTGAAGAGCATATTTTGATATAATATGTACCTAGGTCATTTGAGTGATAAAAAATAGTAGTGATATTAAAAAAAATTGCTATTGTGGTTTTCATTTGTAGAGAAACACGTATTGATAATATCAGTTATCATTGAAAAGTATATCGTAGTTTATTAGTTTGAGAATTGAGATACACAAAATAAATGAAACCAGAATACAAACTTAAGATATTATATGGGCTCTTATGGCTAAAAATATTTCGAAGACATGTTTAAATGGTCTTGCCCGTAATAATAATCTTAATTTTTAACGTTTAGCGGTTTGTGTACTCGTTATATATTATAAATGTTTATAATCACAAACATTATTATAGATATTATATTCATAATATTTTTATTCTCAGTGGCGGAACTAGGGGGTAGAAGACGGGGATATTTTTCCGGGCGTAAAATTTTAGAAGATGTAATTTTTGTAGTTATTAACAACTAGTTTTATGTTTTTAACTTTGTTGAGTACTGATGTAAGATTCAAAATTCAACAAGTATGATTGTATATTAATTAGTGGAAAAAAATTGTCGCGAAGTGTATTTGATTATTGGTCTATGATAATGCGTAAAAATTACTAGTTCCACCTTTGACTATTTTTATCATATTTTATGGAATTGTTTTGTGTTAATTAAAATATCCTTATAAAAATAGAGCTTTTTATAAGCTAAGGGAGTTATTTTTTAAATATTGTGACTTAACCTATGACATTGAGGTTGTTTGTATAAATAATAATAAATATACCATGATATACATTATACATATGTTTTCATATTTATATCATTTATAAATAAATATTTCTCAAGTACCTACATTTTTATAATACAGTTCGTAGTTGTTCAAGTGATAATTGTTCAGTTTTATTATATTTCAACAATAAAGTTATGGGTTACATTTTGGTGTCCTTAAGTAAATTTTTAGGTTGACGGGATATATGACTAAAAAGGGATATTCCTGTATTCAGTTGGATAACTTAACCCACATATTGATAAACAGATGGCGAGATTATTGAATTAACATATTTATTTGTAAACTTTTGTTCACTTTTGATGTGAAAATTGACATTAAAATGTTAAACGAGGAGTCATTTTACACACTGGTCACAAATGGGCAATGGTAGTAAAATACGCGTCGAAGAACAGAGATAAACTAAAAAAGGTGTTAAAAAATTATACATAAAATTATATTAAATAAAAAATTACTTTGAAGAAAATAGCTGGATAGTGTGATAAATAACTTTGAAATGGTATTTTTATGTTAAAATTTTAGTGGTCTTAGTTGATTAAAAAATAAAAATAAAAATAAAAACCCATACGGTCATAAAAACCAGACATCCTTTTTATGAAATGTGCCTATTTTTATATCGGTTTAGATTTTGGTGAATATGGTAAAATACCATTCTTAGTACGGAACAACGATAAAGTTTGATGATTTATCACAGTAATGCGTCGTATTTCAAATAGAGACATTCTTTTTAAAAGTTACTGAGCGAGTTAATAGAAGCTTCAATAATAATGCATTTATAAATTAAAAATAAGCGTAAATAAATAGGGAAGCTATTTGTAAGCTATTTGTATTTATAGTAAGAGATAAATATTTTAAAAGAATATGATATTATATTTTCAAACAATATATCGAATTCGATAAACGTACAGTAGAGAAAAAGCTACAACTTATTTACTAAAATCTAAAAAAAAAAAAAAAAAATTAAGCGGTTTAAGTTTATATTTGACTTTTAACTTATCTATCTACCCATAATATAATATAATAATAAAATATAATATAATATATATAATATAATTATATTATAATTCTATAACAAGTCATTAGTTTAAATTGTAGAATCCTACTCCATAAGTAACATTACATAAAGATTATAATATACTAGACGACAAGACAAGGTTTATTCAAAATAACGATTTCATATTTGTCTATGGTATTATTTTAATTCTTCTAAATTAATTATAGAACCATCCAGTTCAAGTATGTTTCTTATTTTTAAGTACTTTTATTTTAACAGATTTAAAGTTATATTTGTCTATGGTATTATTTTAATTCTTCTAAATTAATTATGGAACCATCTAGTTCAGGTAAGATTCTTATTTTTAAGTACTTTTATTTTAACAGATTTAAAGTTATAGATGGTTTTACGAAATTTTAATTTAAATAATATGTATCTATATTTTACATTATCAATGGAAATTTAGAGATTTAGTTATGTTCGGAAATAGATCCGGCTTTTATTATTTTATGATTAGAAGTAGGTTTTGTGGTTTATGAAGAATTTTTAAATTTTACCTGTTTTTGCTATAAATGATTTAAATTCAATTAAAAGCCCTGTATTTTTAATTTTCGACGAAAATTGAAAAATGTATTTGATGTAAGAGTTATAATATTTAGTTCTTCGATAATTTACTTGTGGTATAAAAAAATTGTTAGTAACTCAGAATATTTATTCCATATGAGTCGTGGGATCTGAGAATCAAAACACTACCTACTACAATGCGTCAAAACATATTTTTCCCATTTTTTTTGGAAAATTGTCGAAGATCTCTTGTTGTATATTCTTATTTTCTTAATTAAATGTCGCTTAGAAAAATCGTAGATCCGTTCAATCATGTAATTTAGTCCTTTAAAAATAGCATTCACTAAGGAAAACTAAGGAGTTTCCTCGGAAGAAAAAAAAGCATATAGACGTATAGCATATAGAAAGCATATAGATAGACGAGTAAATATTTATTTGGAAAAGAGTAATATACACTTAGATGAAAATATTATGAATGTTAACCATTATGTTACATTTACAATGCAGTTGCAGGCATTACTTTTACCCAAAAATGCTAGATTTATCACGCTAAGATTTCAATTTCGTAGATGAAATTGTAAAAAAACCAATAGACCAAATGAAACGGAAAATTTGGAGTTCGTTATTTCAATCTTGCATGAATAGATTCGTTTTTCGAGTGTTTGCTTCGTTTAGCGTACCGACTACATTTTAAAAAGTATCAAGCTCATATTAGCGCCCATTGTTTGTTTACCGGTTAATCATTTACACATATTTTAAATATGTCTGCCGAATGAAAAATACATTTTTCTGATTGTACGATAATCTCTATTTCCGTGAAGCATTTGACGAAGTACTTATACTTTAATTCCATTACATTTATGAGTTTTCTAAATGTTTATATAGTCTTGGCCTACTGCGAGCCGTTGATTAATGATTGACTGGCCAGTTAAACAACGACCTACGTTTTCTGTTCGATTTATAAACGATTCCGTAACGGAATGTCATACATTTAAACGGTTTTATCCGGAAACGCGTTACGGACCGTTTTACGAAAAACTTGCGAAAACAAAACGGAACACCGAGCAGAAAACCGGGCAACGAGTGCGCACCAGTCGAGTTCATCGTTTCCTTTCGGGTCTCGTCAGAGCGTCCACTGTTCGAACGAAAACGGGAGAACCGTCCACGTCGGCCGTGGCCGGCCGTGGATGCGTCATCCGCGCGCCAGGAACGAAAACTCGGTCGACCGTGCACCGACGTCCGCACCGGACGAACGGGACCGCGCGCCGGTGACTCATCCACCGTCGGGCGCGCGGGGCAGGGCGATCGAGGGGTCGCGCGGGCGCGGACAGATGGCGCACTGCTAACCGGTCGATTATTGCGCTCGGTCGCCGTGCGCCGTCGGCCACAATCGGCCCGCCGTCCGCGACGACCGTTCACGACGCGCCGTTGCTGCATTGCGCGTTCGTTGACTCATCTCGTATTATACCATTATTAACCGCTCTGCGACGGTGCTTCGGTGTTATCAAGCGCGCGCCTACCGCATCGCGTACCGTAACTGTGTTCCTCGCGCGCTCGCCGCGGTGTCGTCGTACGTTACCGTTTTCGTGCGCTCGCGACAGTAATCGTCACGGGCGGGGACGTCGCGTTCGGTGTTTGGTGGTTTTCATGATTTTTTTTTTTTCGATTTTTTCCCTTTTCGCAGTGATATCCCAGAGCCCGCCGAAATCCATTATCGCCGGTCGAACGTTACACCGATTTTCCGTCGTCGCCGTCCCCCTACCCGTTCGTCTCTAAATGCTGTCGACAAGTCGCGGTCCGTCGCGTTACCGTCCTGTTCCCGTCGCAAACGCCGCATCCGTCACCCGTCCGTCGTCCGCACGTCACGGACTCCCGACGTTCCCGCGCACGTCCTAGCCGCGGTGCGTTCGGTTTCCCGTCCGTTCCGCCGTCGCGTTTCCGAGTCGTGACAATAATTGTTGCGACCGCGGACGGCTGCGAGCAGATTCCGAAAAAGGCGTTTCTCCCCGACCGATTTCACGAGGTAAGCCCGATTATTTCTAATCAGACCCATTTCACCACCACCACCACCAGTGCTGTACGCGAACATTTTATTATTATTTATTATTATTGTTGCTTTTGTTACGTTTCAAAACCTCCTCTGTTTACATATTGATAGCGAGTACCACCACTCCGTTATCAGGTTATTTATTGTTATTGTCGTTTGTTTTCGCCGGCGTCTCGTTAAAAATGCAATTTCAAACACGTCGGCCGACGGTCTACGTCAACACGACAGTGCGTGTATTTAGACTCGTCCTGTACGCACCCGGGTCCACTGTGTTTGTTTTTTTTTTTCAACAAAGGCGCGTTAAACGATTGCGACATAGCGTTATATTAAACGACCGTTTAACGACCGTAGGTCCCACCAATCCTGATGTATTAAACGTTCAATTATACTATTAGCGCTATATTCATTCCGTGGTGCACGATGCACCGAGTTGATATTATTGGTGTGCCGGAGGAATTTTAAGAGGAATCTTTCACGAAGAGAAAAATGATGATGGATGCGTTTGTACGGAAAATGTTTTTAAACTCGTGATTGAGAAAATAGAAAACATAATAGCAATAGAACCAACGAAGGTTTTGAATTCCAAACCTTTCGAGGCTACGTCAGTGCACAAATACATATTACACAAATTACATAATGTAAAACGGTAGTGGTTACCGGGTCAGTGCTGCGCCCGGTTTAATGAGATATTTCCGAGTATCGAGTATTCGTCACGATGATATTGTGTATTATTATCATAATGGAAGACGCCCGTGCGTGCGGGTTCCGCGGCCGTTTCGTCATTACGTTATTATGTCACTTGTTGTTGTACATAATGTACTGTGCGTTTTGTGCTCGTGTTCGCGGCGGACGCGTTTCCTGGGACGCGGATGGGGGGGTACCCGTCACTCAACCGTCGTCGCTGCTGCGCGGCACACGTGTCGCCGCCGTTCCCGGTCGTTTTTTTCTTGCACGCGCGCACCCCGGCGTACTCTCATGCCGTGCGCACGTGTGCGTTTTCTGCTGGTGATTTTTTCCGCTGCGCGCCGGGACACACTGTGTCGCTTAGGCCTCGCAGGGTCGTCGGGGCCACGCTGGGATGGTCCCACGATGAAAATTTCCAACAGGACCGATGATGGCCGCCACCCGATAACCTTCTGTGACGTTCAAATGCCAACGGCGTCCGCGGCCGCGTTGTCCGGGTACCCCGTCCCGTTTTCGTGCGCAAAAACTGGTTTCGCACTCCTGTACGTGCTATATCGCTGACGGATGCTGTACTTCTGAGTACGCGGGAACGTGGGCAAAACCATCATCTTGTTTTCGGCGTATTCATACTTCGGTAGCAGAGGGGTGATGGTCGATAAGACTTATTTAACCCTCCGTGCACGTTGTTTTCCTCTTGTTATATTTTCATGCAGTTATAGCAATATACAATTGAATTCTTACGATCGAACATATTCCAGACCTTCAAGATTATAGTACATTGTCTTAATAGTTTCTGAACGTTCAATGATCGTTTTTATGTCGTCATCCATTAAATGATTTTGTAAAACGGTTTTTTGAAGGTATTTTAATTTTTTTCTCAAACGCAACTTATGCCTTCAAGTGCCAATGAATGGTTTCAGATAAACATATAATAATGATATGTATGTAATAATGTCTGACATCAATTTATCAAGTGTCTTTTTAAAAAACAACAGAAACCACTCAAATATACGATAGAGGTGATATGCATAGGTAAACTCGGTACCACGCAGGAAGTTTAAGTGAGTCACCAATTTGACAAATGTTTTATAACGATAATTATAATAACTGTACGAGGTTAGATACTTGTTAGTAAGTTTGAAAAAAAATATGTTTAAATAGTAACAATATTGTGACCTGAATTAAAAAAAAAAAAAAAAAAAAAAAACTTAAATAATATACTATTGTAAAACTGTTAAAAAACTGAGTATACGTGGGTCAAAATAAAGAATATCCTATCGTTGGGAAAGGGTCATGCCAGAGAGTGAGAGAGAAAAGTGTTTTTATAAATAGGATTTCAACCTGATAAATTAAAAACCTAGTGACCGAGATAATAATGATAATGACAATTATAATAATACATAATATGCACCTCTGTGTATACGCACGTATATGTATCGCTCGTGTCCCGCGACCATCATAACGGGTTTCGGTTGTCTTGATCCTTACAAACCGCTGAGTTTTCGACACAGTAGCCAGTGGAGTATTTAAGGATTCTCATACGGAAGTAGATAATGGTTGAAAATATGTTCACTAAAAAATATTAATAAGCTGAATCCTAGAGCTATATAATCAAATGTTTTCCGATCAAGCTATGTTTTAAAATAATATTTAGAATTACAATTCAGTTAGCGTTATGTTTATCGACCTTTAAGTAAAACCAAAAACAATGACATTTGAGATTATTAAATGAAATTCATCAAGAGCTATTAGTTCTCTACGAGTATCGATGTCCCATCAACCCCTTGAATATCACCATCTGTCCTCGTATCACTTACAAATAGTTCCCATCATCTCTCTTTTAGTCTTTTTTTTTTTTTTTGTTATAAGTATAGCGATAAAAAGAACCTATAATGGAATTTGTTCTTTCAGTCAGTTCTTTGTATGGAAAATATGAAAAAGTATACAACATTGTTTATCTGATTCGGATTTCTCTAATTCGGTTTAATTAATAAAATAATAAAAAATTAAATTAAAATTAATAATAATGAAATGGTTAATACTCGTAAATTAATATATAAATAAATAAACAAATACTTAGTTAATTTATAGAAATAAATAAATAAATAAAAGCTTAACCTTTTACTTACTTTGAGTTGGGATTTGTTTTTTCATATTCAGCCGTGGTTTTGTTAACTTTGTATATATTCGTATGTCTGACTATGAAATTTTAATTCGAAACCAGTCGTACTTTACAAATATAATGATAGGCTATATAGTTAATAAACTGATACTATACTATAAACCTTGTGTAGGCCTAAGTTTTTATTTATTTATATCTATAAATAAACTATTTGTTTATTTATTTATACATTTATTTAATTACATGTTTCTATTTTTGTATAGTTCTCTAAGAAAAGTACAGATTTGATAAAATTATGTATGTTTTAACGAAAACAAATGATTTTTATTAACTATAAATTCCTCGCCTCGCGCTTATACAATTTGTACAAACTTACATGATGGATAATCCATAAAGCTTGAGATAAAATGTAACATCTATTATATAAATTCTATAGTACTGTAAAGTTAAAAGTACACACTAACATTAAAAACACATTTTTAAAGTGAACAAAATATTTACTTTAATAAAACTCACTTTTTGATAACTTGTGGTTAACATAAGTATTGGCTCACTTATAGACACTGAATGGGCCTATGAAAATGCTTATTGTTCAGTGTTCAAGTATTGTCTTTATATTATTTAGTGTATGGATTGTAAAGGTTAAGTTTAATGTAGCAATGTTTAATGTCACATTTGTATATTAAGCTAATATTATTATATGTTTAATTTTTGGGCGTTGTCTATATAATAATTATTTTATGTCAAGTACTTATAATTGTAGTGTATATAATACTAGTATATAAGGTTATTTGTATGACTTATTAGTAATTTAATCTTAGAATTATACCAATTCTTCCATTAAATACCATGTATTGTCGTTGAAAAAAATAAGTGTCGGTAAACATAAGATTTTGATCTCCTTCGTTTATTTTCCTCAAAATTAGAAGAAAATAGTCAAAATGTATTGGGTTTACCATTTAACCGTTTTACATTCGTTATATATATAGTTATATAACTTTCCGGAAAGTGTTTTCGGACGAATTTTGTTGCATGAAAATGTTTATATTAAAAATGACACGGGCTCTGAAATAAGTTTAAAAAAAAAAAAATCGTAAAGTCCGTAGCTCCCTCAAATTTCGAACGTCGAGAGATTGGCTACATGAATATTAAAGATTAAAAGAGGAACCGTTTTCACCGTACGCACTCGGAATAAATCTCGACACCGGCAGCAGCAGCAGCGATTGCACGTGTCGGCCGCGTATCGGCCGGTACGCGGGTTTTAAATATTTAAACGGTCACCGCGCGCTTGCGTCTCTCCGAGTTGGTCGTCCGCACGTTCGCGAATTCGGCGCGGGTTAATCATCCGTCGACTTCGATGGTTCCAAACCGCGGCTGACGATCATCAAGTGGTGGCGGGAGGTTAGTATTGTTTAGCGGATTGCTTTCTCAGCAGCGTAATGACGAATAAGTTGGATTTGATAATGGAAAAAAAAAAATCGTACCCGCCAAAAGTGTTTTTCTCGAATACTGCGTACTCGTGTCCATTCCCGATTCCCCGTTGCGCGTGACACATTTACATGGCGAATTATTAAATCAGGCGGCCCCGCCGGGGACAAAGGGCTACCGCATGGTTGGTTGCGGAATTCTCGGGGAACACGGTGGTGTCCGTGACGTGATGTCGCCGTGCCCGCGCATTCCTTCTAGGCGGACGTTCGCGTCACGCTTATTTTAGCATACGATGAACGAGCATCATTCGCGCGCGGCGCCGGCGGGAGTACGTACGGTGTGTGTCGGGCGGACCCGAATTAGAACACCACCCGTCCCTATCGCAGCGGTCCGTCGGTTAATTACACGCGGACGGGGTAGCGGTGCACGGCCGACGTGACGAGAGACTAGCCTCTCTTTCCGCGCGAGACGACGGAGCGTTGAACTCGGGCCAGAAAAAAATGAAAAAAAAAAATTGAAACCAAAAATCCACTGCCGACACGTTAACAACCCGAAAGTGGACGGCTGATCTCATACGTTCGCGGTATCAATCACTTTGCTGCGGCGCACTTCCTCCTCGTCCGCAGGAGTGCGTCCTGCGGCGGAGGATACGCGGAACGCGCTATCGAGTTCGACGGCCCTCCCGACGTGTTACGCAACACAATGGTGTTACGACGACACGGGCGTGCGCGCCGTGAGCATTGTCGACAGCGTGTGTCTGCGACATCGAGAAAAGGCTCTTGTCGCTTCCTCGATATCGTGTCCAACGTCGTAGGCTACAGCGCATATAGATTTCGATCGTATTTTTAGTCCATCGTTTCCCCCGCCCTGGTTTCGGTTGTCGTTCTGAATTTTAGCCCGACAGACGAATGTATTGCTTACGCCACCGGATTTCCGATGGTAATTTTATTTATTTCTCTGATCAAACTCTTCCGTGGTTATTGTGCACCTAAAAGTTTCGCGCTACAATTTTTTTTTTATCAAGATAATTATGTGATTTTCCGGCCGACATTTTAAGAAAATAACTGTAAACAATCGATGGACGAAATGAAAATGAAAATGATTATCTTTCGATTTTTTATCTCAAGAAAACAACCATGAAAATCGACCGTTTCCGATTTTCAAACTGTAACTGTGAAACTAATTTTTTTACTACCTGAAGAAATGCAAACAAGGAAATGCTCATACCACTCCATAACCAAAATTATCTTCGATTATTAACATATAAAACTAAATTAAACATAAATTATCTTTTATGTAATAAATTTTCTTAAAAATGTTACATAATTTATGAAAATATATATTGCTATGTAAGCGGGTCCATTTTCTTCCTGACGGACGTTTTTTTTTTTTTTGACTAAAATTATGTCAATTTTCCTACTAATATTAAAATATTTATCCGGAATCAGTGCTCTTTACCGTATTATAAAATAGAGTTTTAAAGAACATTTTTATGAAAAAAAAAAATCAAATATATTTATGTGGCTAAATATTGTGAACCAGATTCGAATTTATATTCATTGTAAAATAAAGATAATACATCTTATAAAAAAAAATTCTACTGAACATAAAGCAAAATTAGACAAATTAATAATTATTATTAATATATTATTATATATTTATTTATTTATATTATATTATTTATATATTATTATTATTATTATTATTAATTATAATTATTATTATTTTACTTTTTGCTCGGTAGTACTTTTTTAATTTTTTTTTTGTAAGATGTTTGCTTTTTATTGTACAATGAATATCAGTTTGAATTTGGTTCACAATATTTAGCCACATAAATATATTCGTTTTTTTTTTTTTTTATAAAAATTTTCTTTGTTCTCTGTCTCTTTATACCTATAACCATGATTACAATTCATTCGTTGCAAAAATGTTATTATTAACAATTTTAGGTATCTAAATGTTATTTTTTATTTATAAATACATTTTTGTCAACTATTTAATTTATATCAAAAATAAAAATTACTTATTTTTATTCTTAATTCCTTTATTGGAGGATAATGGTCAGGATTAATTATATTATTATTATTATTTTTTTTTTTTATGGAAAATGGACATTGGAGAAAAATAGTATCTTATTTTTGGAGAAAAATGGTTAAAACTAATTGCACACCCCTTGATGTACATGCCAAGAGTATAATTCCAATACGTCATACTTCGTTTAAATTATACGTCGCAGTTCAATACGAATTGTGTTAACTGCGCACCACGCCGAATAATACAATTTAGTACTTATAAACGTCATTAGCTATCGTTCGACCGTAAATAAATCACGTCGTTCTCGCTGAGTCAGTACTATCGTTAAACCTAATGTCGAATTTCTAAAAATTTTTGCACAATTAACAAATTAATAAACAATAGTTGGACGGCTGTACTTAGTAAGCCAACCCGTGTAGCATTGGAGTACATTGAGACAAAAGGTTTATTAGACGGTTATTGCCACTAAAAACATCATTATTATATGACGTTGATATCGACTGTGGAGAATTCAGGGTGTTCAAAGTCTACGTTAAATTTTCCGGTTTTAAGAAATTATACTCGAATTATTATATTTTATGACGTTTTAATTCGTTGCGCTCTTTCTGATTAATTCATTGCGATTTCTAAGTCAGAAAGTTAGTTTCGTAAACTGTACCTATATCACAAAACATTTTCGCTGCAATTATAAATTATAATGGTCATAATAACAGTAGTAATAACGTCATCTGAGGTTGTACAATTTTCTTAGATTATTTAAAAAATGTGTTACTCTAATGTTCTCTTTCCGACCAGTTAAGTTAGTGGTTGGAATATTTTGAGGCTTTCTCCAGTCTCCATCCAAATCTATGAAAAGATTAAAAATACATCGCTCGTTTGGCTCAAAATTTATCGTGGAGATAAAATGCTTATATAAGAGTTTTATTTTTAATTCATTTTGCTCCGTAAAAGTAATATAACTTAAAAAATATTATCCGATGAAAATGACACGCGCGTCAAAGAAATATAGTTTTCCTAAACGTTATAACGACGTAAAATAGCTATAAGAATAACAATAGATAAACACGTTACTATTCTAGTCACGTATCTGTAGTTTATTGTATCAAGTAAAGTACGTACCTCAAATATTATGAATTGTTATTGACTTTTTTTTAACCAAGCCTATATCGATCACTATGTACACATTTCCTCGTGATGGCATTTTATACATTTTAAATTACTTATATACAGGGATATTATCAAAAGACAATTACGAGTATTTCAATTTGTAGTTTAACAATAATATTATAATTTTTTTTTTTTTTTTTGAATAAAAGTAGTGAAATATTAATATATATTAAACTAAGCTATTTTAGACTGTATTTTAATTGTTTTTACATACTGCACCTTATAAATTATACTTTAGTTCAAATAATTTCTTGAAATTAATCAAACCAGATTTTTTTATATTCAAAAATAGTCGAGCTTTAGTAGTATGATGAAAGTATGATGAAAATAAATATTTTAGCCTGTTATAAACATTATGCTTGACGAGTTTCCCATGTTCTTGGTAAATAATCTACTTGTTCTCAAGTGTCCGGAAATATTTTATGGCATTCCATAATATATTTAACACAAGGGGTGTATTGCGACGTTTTAATTATTTTTAAGTGGATTAGTAATGTACTTTCTACTGTGCCAACCATTTAAAAATGCTACTAAATCAGTGAAAAATGTATAAACATTTCTTCTCAGAATTCAAAATAATTTAATTATAAGATAATTTTATCTTACTATATAATTGAATAAGAACCTCGACTACATTTTGCTTATAAATAAAATAATAAAATAATTTTATTAGTAATATATATATATGATTATATTTTAATACCGCACAAGATTTTACTATGTATGTTATAGTTTACAAATTAGGAAATAATATTAAACTATAATTTAGATCTACTTTTTTATTCTCTTTCATATTTTCATCGATAGTTGAATGATTAGTTAATTTTACTGATTTCTGATATTCCTACTCTTTGTCCATTATTAATCTGATGAAATATGTAAATTCAAACAATAACACAATAACATTGATTCCACGTACGTTGTTTTTCATGATATTATATTCATTACACTATATTTTGTTAACAGTTCTGTCAATAAAATATCACGTATAAAAAGAAACGTTATTATCATTAATTTCATTGTTTGTAATTATAGACATAGTGTAATAATCAAGAAGTTAATCACTTGGTAAAATACTTTCGAACCTTATGTTTTTTATAGTAACAATTTTTCTACCTACGAGTATGTATTAATAAAATTGTAGAAATAATAGACTTGTAACTATGATTTGTCAATATCTATTTTATCTGTAATATTTTGTTGCGTATGATAAAAACACTTATGCTTTAATAATTATGTCATTTGTCATCCTATAGTAGATTATAACTTCCAGGAATAATGTTATTAGGTACTTATTTAGGTATTTGATATTTCAAATATTTTCTTGTCACGGAAATTAAATACGAATATATTGTATTAATTTGGTCAAACATTTATATATATTTAATGTGGCAAATAAGTGATCAATAACTTACTATACAAGGTTAATTTACGTTTGGTTTATTCCGAATGACACCCTTTTGTTTTTGTAGTACATTTCTAAAAACAAACTATATAAGTTATACGGTATAAGATTTTTATCCCAAGTTGGAGTCATCTACTATTACGACGAATGTTCTAGAGTTGGTTATATTCGTTGGACGTGTTGGTTTTACTTTTTCGAAGAATGAACAATGTTATAATATTATTTGAAGTGTGATTTCATCTGTGTAGGAGAGGAAAGAATATTAAAAAAAAAAAAAAAAAAAACGTTACTTGTTTTGAGATACAATAGGTCGGTTTCGTGGGATTCTGTGGCGCCAGAACAGCATTAAAGCATTAATGTTTCGAAGAGGTGTTTAAAAAATTCATAAACAGCCATAAATATGTATAACCCGCCCTCTTCTTTGGTCTACGTTGTTCTGGAATACTTGTAAACAAATTCACCCTAATTTTTATATTGTTCACTTTACTATAATATTATTCACTCCAGGCCGAAATCAAATTATTTTTAATTTAAAATACAATGTTATTCTCTTGGTTATAATTGAGAAATTGACATATAAAATCACAATTCTTATGACAAAGTAATGTCTTAATGACGTTTCTTTGTAAGTTTTAGTATTGTATTATTCAAACTTCAAACCATTAATTGATACCGGAATATGAGTGTCGTGTATTATGTATACAGGTTTTATGAACAACGATGCGTTAAAACGATCTGATCAAAGATTTTAAATAATTTCTTTACTTCATTTCATAGCACAAACAATTATGGTGTTTTGGTTGTTGTCGACGTTATTCGACTATATTCCTCCACTAATCGATTGTAGTTTAAAGCATAGGGGAACACGAAATTAATGGTTATCTGTTTTTTTTCTCTGAGGGTCTTTAGTTTATTCTGCTGTTAGCTTTAACAATGGTTATTGAAATTTAAAAGGGTGACCCGGTGTCTTGAGAAAGAAAAATATAAGAAGTGGGTTGTAGCTAACAGGAAACGTGGGACGTACCGGAAACGTGATGTCTTATGTATTCACGGCTGCTCCTATATATTCAGTGATGCCAAAACATTTAGATATAGAGCTTTGTTTTTGCGAAATTACGTTTAAACTTACATGTTTAATCCAGTTAATTGTAAAAATATTACATTAATGGAATAAATGAAAAAAAAGATTAAAGGATTAACTTAAAAATTAAATAATATTTAATTAGTAAAGTATTTGTTGTTAGCTGTTACATCCATTAAACTGCGTGTACATTTTATTTTAAAATGTGGATTGCCATTAAAACTCTAATTAGGTAATTCTTGAATTTTCATTATAAATGTTTGCTATAAATGTGTAAATATAGCAATAAATTGCTGATTTTTTAAAAATATTATACTGAATTTCCGAAGTTACTTAATGAAAACATTCTAGTGGTGAATTGTAAGAACTAATTGAATAGTTCGTTTTTTAAGAGTTTCTTCCATGATCCCTTGATTCCATCATTATATTACAGGATCAAATAAAATCTCCAATTATTGTATTTTTAATTTCAATACATAGTATATAATATTGGTTATTACTTAGACTTTAATTGCGTAGTTATTTGTATTTATATTACCAGAAATATACTTCTATAATTTAATTGCAATAATCGTATTTATTTTATTAAATTTGGATCGATGTTGAATACATACATATGGGGATATAAATATTGATGTTGAAATAAATGTAAACATAAACCATTTATGTTTATTTTCATGGTTTGTCAATATAGTTAAAATATAAAGTATGGGTATGTATGATATTAAATAGGCTTTCTAAAAATGTAGTATTTGAATACTTAAACATTTTAACAATATTTTTCACTTTACATTAAGAATAAATTTACATTACTTAAAAACCAATTGTTAGTAAGTTACATTTATATTAATTAATTCACTACTAATAATTATTACTAATTTCATTACTTTAATTAAATATTGTTTATTAGTTTTGTTAATATTTAATATAATCACTTACTGACATTTTTAACCAGCGAAAATTATGACAATATTTTGTTTATGTATTTTTCAAGTGTGAAATCTCGTGCTGTCAGATATGATCTGGTCTGAAATTTATTTACACAATTTAAAATATTAACTTTAATACACACCTTATACCGTCTCATCAGGTACTGAAGCATATGCGTGTTTATAGTGTAAAACTGTCAATTGATATAAATCATACGTATAATTCGTTGCAGTTATCGCTAAGTATTTTTTATTTGAGAGATTAAGTCATATTGCTTAATCTGCAGAATATGCCATTATATATAATGACTCATATAATGCATTTTAATATATTTCGTGAGTAAAATATATTTATATATATATTTATATTTATACATTCCTTTAAGAACCTTAAGTGAATGCAGGTATACATACTTTAATTTTATTAGATTACTTTTAACTAGCACAATTGGAATGCTTTTTGTTTAGTCATTCATACAATTTCTTTAAAATATAAAAATCTATGTTTTTATACAGAATGTAACGATTTGGTAGTGTTTTCTGATATACTCTATACATGAGTAATGATAATTAATTTTTTTGGTTTATCGTGTTTATCTACTATGAAATTAATTCACAATTTTTAGTTGTAAAAAGAAATGCTATACACTACCCTTAGTATAATAAATTCTTTATTTACATCATATACTTGTTTTAAATGTATTCTTATATTAATATTATTAATCCGGATTTGAATGGTGTTATTCTTAATGAGATTTATATTATATTCTCGTAGGTTAAAGAAAATTTGAATAAACTTTTATTTTATGAAGAAGTGCACCGGAAACTGGTGCTGTTTTCGTAGGAAAATTTTGATATGAAACATCACAAATTATAATTTATATAACATGAAAAAGTTATAAAGCAATTAATGTTTTCAGAAAATTATATCTTACGAGTTATGAAATAGTTTAATAAATACCTATATTTTTTCCCGTTTGGATTAACTATTAATTTTGTTTTAGTTTATTTTTTTGCTATATAAAATCAATACTCAACTTTATTATTATTATTGTTATTATTTATTCATCTTCAAAATGAATTATTCACATAAAACAATAAATAAATATACATACATTTTGATGTATGTAGGTAGATAGTAAGCTTGTGACTTTATACAGGAAGTGAAGTTGATTCATAGTACATTTAATGTTAAATTCTTAACATAAAATCAAAATTGATTTTTTTAAATAAATAAAACTATTTTTTAATAAATGTAATTATTCAATAATTATTTCGAAATATTATTCTAGGTCTTTAAGTATTATAGAATTTTTTAATTAACTTCATATTGTTTTAAACTCTTATTTGTAGGTTTGTGAAGTATGAGTTTAATATTTTTGTTAATATCTAATTTTACACATTATGTTGAAAATATATAAGATTATTTCTGGAAATTTATGTTTAGCATATTTTATATTTAGTTAAATACAAAATTTTACATAGGATTTTATTATACAATATCGTTAATTAACCATTAAAATCTTAATGAAATGTATTTTAGATGTGTGTGCGTGTGTGTGTTTTTAAACGTCAAACGTTTTTTTTTATTTTATGATGAGCTTGGCTTATATCTAGAAATTTCTTAGAAAATCTAATGTTTAAATATGATTCTTCGATTAAATGCATGATTTGCCATTTAGGATTAATAATTATATCTTTCATATTTCATGATTTATTTTATTTTGGCCACATCAAATTTATTCTGCCTGTTTGTTTTTACATTATTCCATACGCAGAAGTCTTGCACATTACATTATTTATTTATCAAAAATTTATATCAGTACAACTTTTATAAATCCTTCGAGAAAGTGCAGGATATTGTTCGAAAAATTATATTTTTAATTGGAGTGAATTTTCATGTTGCTGAACTTTTGTATACTTGATTATACGACCTGCTAATAAACCGTTGACAATGGTTGTCTAATTTTCTCGACTATGTTCGTGATGCAAGTTTATGTATGTAAGGAACATACGAATATTGTTATAAATCAGTGTACAAAAACCACTTAGATAAAAGTAATATCGCATTATACTTTCGGTTATCTCCGGGAAAAAAAAAATAATAATAATAGCATAACCTCCAACCGTTTTCCTATCGCAAAGTCTCACTCGAGACACGTTTATATTATTATTATTATTATTATTATTATACAACAATTTGCATGCGCGTTTCTGCGGTACGAGCTGCGGCGGTTCAGTCGACCGTTCAGTATAAAGCTGACGTTCGCGCTGACACGATATGTCTTCTCCGCGAGTTTATCATATTTTGCCCGGTCGTGTTTAACGGTGCGCGTAGTTTGCGTTTGGTGTTTAATTTTTTTTTTACCATTCCTGTTCGTCGTGGTCAAGATACGTTCACATAGGTTAGTGTCTGGTCGTGTGTACATAGTAATATTATTATCATCGCCGTAGTTCGTAGTATACCACAATCAATATCTCCACAAAACGTGTTATCACGTCGTCTATTTGAATTGGCTTAAAATATTTTATTTTTCATAAATAATTCAAAATCTGAATGATATATATATATAACACGGATTGTGCGTGAACGTGTACATACGCACTTCGTGGTCCATGCATATTTTCATTCAGCTAATTGATTCATCTATTAGTTGCGTTTCTTAATAAATTCATTATTTTTCATAAACATTTTACTGAACTTCACAAACATTTATTATTTAAATTTTCATATGCACGAATCTTATTGTCAAAATTCATCAAAATATTTATAACTATCTACGATACCATTAGGATTTATCTTACAAGTTATTTATTTGGTATAAGTGGCTGTTATAGTTCGTAATTATAAGTGACTATATCAAAGCGTAATATTGAAATGTGTATATTTTGAACAAGTCTCATATGAATAATTTACATTTTTACTATTCAAATATGCATATTTATTTATTATATATACCTGTGTTTATTTTTAACGTTCTTCTTTTAATTTACTCAGACCAAAGTTCTCATTAATTTTAAATAAATTTGCTGTGTAGTGATATAATCATGATTTGTTTCGAAACCAATATATTATTATTTATTGATAATTTACAGGAATTTAATCATTTACAGGAAGTATAATATACCAATATTCATATTATTGAATACATTTTCATGGTTTAATAACATAAATTTTAAAGTTAACCGAGATTACTAATTCGGTAAATTTAAAAACCTTTTGATTATGACGGGAAATAGCAATCGTAATATTTTTAAAAAATTATTTTAGCACTATATATCTTGATGGATGACTGAATAATTGAATATTATTTAATTTAATTCAGAGGTTAAAAGAGATTTACTTTAAAATAGTTTTTTATTTTTTTATTTTAAAATAGAATACCTTCACAAAAAAATCTTATAAAATAAGAAAATATTGAAATTGTTATTTAAATTAAATATATCTACATAAGTAGTACAAAAAGTTATGTTTAACGTACTATATTGATATTTGTATCCAAACATGTGATATGATTATTTATGTTTATACTTTTCTCTTAATTTTTTTTACAAAACCTAATTTTTAAAACACTTAAATTATGATGGTAAAAAATATAATCACTTAATTTTTCTATGTGGTATAAACTCGTAAAATTGAAAATTGATTATCAATATAGTTATTTGATTTTGAACTTAACAAATATAATTATGTAAAAATAATATTTATATATTATAAGTTTACATTTTCATTGTGCATTATCACATTGTCAAATTAAATTAGTAAAATAATATTAAGTAGCATTATTATGTACTATTTAAGGTATAATTATCACTTATATTGTATTCGTACATAAATTAAATATATTAAAATATTACTATAATTTAAGGAATACCTATTTAAACTTTTAACAATTTACTATGAAATAATATTGCGTAATAAATACATTTAATAATAATTGTTAAATGTAGTTTACCATAAAAATTATTAATGAAAAAAAATCCAAGAAATACCTATATAAAACATTTAATATACTTAAAAAAAATAATATAAACCTTTTACATGATAATTTTCGCATATATAGAGGTATTTAAAAAAAATTATAATATGTATCTTAAATGAACAACAAACGCGTAACTAAATTATTATTTAATAAATCATTGAAACATAAATTAGTAAATTAAATATGACACACAAATTTAAATGGTTACCTCCAGTGTTACATCATATTAGTTTTATATAATCAAAAAGACATTATAATATAATCAACAAACATGTAATATTTTACTTAAATTAATGTATTTTAATAATTCTGATTATCTAGATACTAATATATTTCATTGTTTGATTTATCTACATATTTTTATGATTAATTGAAAAGATTTTGTTAGAAATATAAAAAATAATTTTATCATTTCTCGACCATGTAATTTTGATCATTGTTTTGTTTTTAAAATGTAATCAAGTTAGTATAATTAATCTTATTTTTTCTTTTTGTACTGTATATTATAATAAATTTAAAGATGAAAACAATGCGGTCAAACTATAGGAAGTTTTTTTCAATTATGTTTGTTCATATGTAAACAAACAAATATTTTCATGTATTCATTCATATTCAGGTAGACATTTTAAGGTCAATGAAGAAATGTTTGTGTTGCATTAATTTGAATTGCTCCGTGGGGGTTTCTCACCTTTTTTTTATAAAAAAATATACTTATATATTTGTCCACGTAGATAAGGGGGAGTAGTTAGTTTAAAACATTTTCATAAAGCGTCCAAAACGTGACTCACGAGCTTTGGCCTTCCACGACTTGTTTCGCATGTATTAAGATCAGCATTAGCAATATCAGACTGTATACTAAGGAAAGAATAAAGTATATTCAAATTTAACAATGAGTTTAAAACTATTTCCAAGTATTCTAGAGAATTTATTCATAAATATGTTTGAGAACGTGGGAAAGAATTACAATTTGAAAAAAAAAGTCAATTAGTATAATTGTTAATCAATGTACAGCGATTTCCTTTATTGAAAAATAACATTAACTTAGATGTTTAATGTTTTCCTCGTTATTCTTTATAGAAAATAATAGGCATATGTAATATTAATATCATAGTCTATTCGTTGAAAATAAAATACTTTAAAAAAGGTTATATCTATTTGTATTCATTTTCTTGATTTGTAATAATAATTGTTTTTTTGCATAATCAGTAATCTGCTCATAATATTTTATTAAGATATTTACATAATAAAACGATTATAAACTATATCGATCTTAGGTTCAAGAATTGGTTTGTCGATTTTTGCTTAGTCATTAAACAAGTGTTTGCGTTAATAATTTGCAAAGTTAGCTAAGTAGTGTAATTATTAATATGATATTTTATAATTATTAGTCTATTAAAATGAATCAATATTAATATCCAGTAAATTAGTTTTATAATTCGATACTTTACCAATTTAAAATACCTACTTTATTTTATTTTCTAATTCATTCTATCATGTTCTGAATATTTTTCTTAAGTATACCAGTATCGATTACTTTTTTTATTTTTACGAAATATATGGCGAAATAAAAACGTTTTCATAATAATCCTGCGTAGGTATGTATTATAAAATATATCGATTAAATAACGTATTATCCGTGTATTGAAGGTTACCCTTTTTTTGTTTTCAACTCTATAAAATGCCTAGAGATCCCAAGTAACATCGATTGTTTACATTGAAGGAATTAATGAAAAAATTTAAAGAATGTTATCTCAGCTGCTTGTCAAACGAACAATTTATGTAAAAAATTATACAAAGTTGTTTTTTTCTGACCATTTAACAGATATTCCTTTGAAATGTAAAAATGTCGAGCTCTTTTGTTTCAAATTTGACTTGTCCATATATAGTGCAATCAGTTTTCAAGGTGAGCAATTGAGTTTTTTTTTTTATGTACTCGGGAAATCTTCCGACTTGCATTCATATGTTGTTGACCCCTGTGTGCATTAGTTTGGACACCACTGTGCGCACACCATATGTTGTTCAGAATCCGTTCCCCGCTCTCCATCCTGTCGCCCAACCGATTGTAGTAGGCCACTCGCACGTCTCGACTAGCGCCTGTTTGAATTATTGGGCACCGATGGCAGACATCACGCACATGGGCTTTCGTAATAAACTAATACATGCAACTTTTAAAATAAATGTTCGCTCCCTTTTTTTTTTTTTTCATATCGGTAGGGTTTAATTTTAAATGTTTAAATTTAATCATGTCAACCCCATCGACCGTCACTCTATGTGTATACAGTCACGGCATTCGTACTGTGCCGTATGGTAATTATTTTTTAACATAAAATAAAATATTCGCTGTGGAGAACGTTATGTATCATTGTTGATCGTTATCATATTCTATGTGTGTATTAATAAGATCAACAATACGACCGACTCGTGATGCATTTGGTTACAAATCAGTGGTTCACATTTTTTTTTTTTTTTATACGCTAACCGTCTACCGCGGGAAGGTCGCTGACACGTGTAATTGCGGGTTGACCGAGATGACGGACTCCCTACGGTTTTGGGTCCACTGGTCGTAGTATTACGCCTCTAAAAACGTGCCACACTTTCTATAAGAACAAAAACGTAGGTGTCGTATGTTAACTATATAATATAAATATAATATAAATGTGATAGAACATGTGTTCTGCTCGTTCCGTCCTAATATCTTATCAATGCACATCAATGTGTACTTAAATATTTTTGTATAGCTCTTACAACACATGTTTTACTGTATGTAGTCCGTTTAAAATAACGTTAACGTGATACAGTAGTTTTATGTATTACTCGAGTACTGAATATAATTAAATTAATGTCAAGGACTGAAGAGTTATACTCAATTATTTTTTTAAATTTTAATCTGTTAGTTGTCAGTTTGCTATCACACATCAAAAACGAATTAGGTTAAAATATTTTTTTGGCCGGAAGTATTTTTTTCAATAACCTAGTTCTGTGTTTTTTTCAAGATTATTTATTATCTCTACGTAGAGTTGATGTTGATTTTTAACTTGATTGACTAAATATTAATTTGTGAATATTTCCAATATCAGAGATGTCTGTTTAATGCGCAGTATAATAATGGTTTTAAAATATTTTTTATTCTACACTGTGCTGTTAATGTTTCATTTTGCACGACTGACGGAGTTTAATAGACAATAATGGCAAAACGCTAGAGCATGATCATATTCATTAAAATTAATGTGCATTTGTCATGAAACTGGCCAAAGACAGAAGGACAACACTACAGCGGTCACGTACATCCTACATCCTCTGTTATTTTTTTTCAATTTTCACTCCGGACATTATAGTCAATTTTAATAAGCCACTCAGTATCCGTATGTGTATGTAATATAAGCGTCGTTTAGGACTTGTCCAGATTATCAATGGTATAATTATGGGTCACGAAACCACATCGTACCTTTGTGGGCGTTTTGACACGAGTACATTATAGTTGAATAAAAACTCCCACTTTTATGTCAATTGTAGTTTATTTTTTTTAAGAAAAATTAAATATTTACCATCTGTTCACAAATAAGTGTTTAAATATTTATTGCAAATAGTATTGGAGAGTTTATGTAGAAATACAATATCATTGGTATAATATTTATTGTAAATGTTTTATATTTGATTAATACAATGTGTAATTGGTTATCTGTTTATAGAACTTAACCAAATCAAGTCGAATCGTATATAAAAAATTACTGTTATGTAACAGATAATTTTAACAGTTTTATTCATTTTATGAAAGGTTACAAATTTGCTAATCATAAGAGTTTTGATGTTGAGATAAATTTTATTTAGTTGAATACATGGTTGAACAATTTAAAAATGTATCTTGTTTTTCCTATTTCAATGACTTAGAAGTTGAAAATCGTTGATAAATATGTATATATTAAATATTGTACATAGAATACAAGTTACAAATATTTGTTTAGTTGTTTAAATTAAAAAAATAATATACTCATATGTAAAAATGATTAAAATTTAAAATGTATGCACTTATAGAAACGCTTGTAAAATATATTTTCTCTGAAGTATGTATAATATCTATTTTAAAAAAAAATGTATTAGTAGTTCTGTCTTTTTTTTTAATTATTATTCATTATTTTATTTAAATATTATTAATTATTAATTTTATTTATTTATTTTATTTTTAATAAATTATAGGTAATTGATAATACTTGATTTCACGTTTGTTTTTAGACATTTTTACTGAGAATGAAAAAGTATGCCCAAAATATCCAAGGTTGGATTTAAAAATTTAAGACTTTTATATTTTATTATTGTGTTTTATGTTTACTATGGAATAAAATAAAATTTGGTATTCTTTTTTTGTTTATTTAAAAAAAAATCATTATTCTTAAGTTACCTTCGACTTCTACTTAACTCATTTCTTTATAATTATGTTCTGTTTGTGCTGCTGTCATCCTCGTATTTTTAATCATGACGTCAAATTTCCTCAATCTCACTATTTCAACAAAGATTCTCCATTCCGTCGGGTTTAATACTAATTTGCTTTCAGTTTTATTTAATGTAGTCATTGTTATTTTGACATGTTCATTATCATATTTTCAATATTTTTACATAATTACATAGAAATCGAACCCTCCGCAAAACATTGAAAAATGTTCATTACCATAGGTCTTGTTTTTTTAATTTTACATGTACATTAATTGTTGAACTGTTAAATTATTTGATAATTTTTAAGCATTTGATTGTTAGTAAAACGTCTGTGGCGTATATGTTGTACATAATTAAAATATTAACGTGTTGTATCTATACGATAACTTAACACACCGATAAGTTTAGTGGATTCGTAAGAAGTGGTGGGGGACGCGTTGTGATGTATTTCTGAAAAAAAATTGTGTAACCTATGACCGATAATGTAATATAATATCTTTATGCATATTCTCAAGGTCATTGTGTGAACGGGATATCGAATGAATTTAATTTGAGTTTTGTAGATAATAACTTTTCGACTTTCGCTCGTTGTTTTGGCATCATCAACGTTAAGTTACATTAAATTCTAGTCATACACAGTGCCATCGATTATAGGGAACATGTAATCCATAGTAATTTTAATTTCTAATTATTAATAATTAATAGACGCCTGTTCAGACGTCTTTGATGACGTTAGCCGTCGCACAAGTACAAATAACTAATAAAAAAATTAATGCAAATAACACCAGCCAGTGTTATCAACTTGCGACACATGCGGTTCAGTACAAGTTATAGGTACAGTATTCCATATTTTTACTCTACGTAAAATTCTCTTTTAATGATAATAAATATATGTGTGTATGAGTGTATAGTTCTTATTTTTTTTAAAAGATAATGTACACGTGTATCGGATAAAAAGTTAGTATTTGTATATAGTGTGTTTCAAAACGGGCATCACAGATACTACGCAACGTAAACACGTACATATATATCGAAATATGTTTTGGGTAAAATTTTTTTTAACATTTTGAATTAATGAATATAGATTTAACGTTAGATGCAGTGTCCTCGGGTGTGAAGTGTAAGCACAAACACGTTTATAATATTTCTCCTCGGCATTAATGTTTAGCCTCTAACTATATGTATAATATTGTGTTATGTTACGCTGCTTTTATTTATGGCTGAAGTGTATCCACATAGTTTATTTTTGGGGTGCATAATGGCCTGTTTCGTGTTGTTGATTTGGTCGTGGGGGTTGCCGATAGTATTTTGAATTTGAATATTGAACCGTTCTCGGAAACCGTTTTATTTTACGTCGAGCAAATGTGATTATATGCGTAAAAAAAATTTGATGATTTTTTTTTGTTGGGGAAAATAATTATTTTTTACGATTAAAAAAAAATAATAACCATAGAGAATAATTTGTTTATCGATCGGACACCAACTCTACAAACTCATACGTGTGTCGATATATTAGGAAGTACCTACGTAACGCCAATTATATTGATCTCACATAATATTATACTTAAATAGTATTACTATAAAAAAAAAAAATTAGTATGTAACGTAACGGATTTAGAACCGGTCTTATCGTTTATTAAAAATTGTTATCTTTCGTATTAGTGTATCGGATGATGGATTACACGAAATTAAATTTACTGGAAATGTACCGTTTTAATATAAGGTTTATAGAATTTAACAAAGGTTATTTCACGAATAATTTGTGGAGTCATGATTTTTAGCAATAAAATGTACATTACTTGAGGATACTTATTTCTGTGAGTCATCTTAATATATATTTATTATTTTCTAACCATATTTTATACGAATTACTAATTAGTTGATCGTTTTTGCACTTATTTACTTGATTTATGTACAATAATTAGATAAATTCCATTATCAGTTTATTCGAAATATAAATTTAAAAGCAATACCAATATTACAATTAAATTGCTGTTCATAGTTCAAATTCGATACTTGATAGTGAGTTGTTGTGATTGTGTAATTTAACTATAGTGGTCTGATCTCATATTTTCATGTGTAATATTTGCTTTTGTTTTATGTGAAAAATGATTTATATCACATTTCATAGAAAATTTCAATAATTAGTCTATCTTAATGAGAACCTAACCTTTAATATTTAATCTAAAACTTAGGTTTCATTAAACACTTCTCAATTTTGGTATAAAAAAAAAAAAATACAGTTTCCGTAACATATTATTTTAAGTGGATCCAAAGACATATTTCATTGAGGTTTAACATTTTTATAGGATTTTCATGGGACATTGATATAGTCGAATTTAATTGCAATTGTATGCTGCTTACAGAATACAAATGTGTCGTACAGTGTTCGACGTGTATATTTAAGTTCTTCATAATTAGCATCGTTAAAACAGCATAAATTAAACGTTCATGTTATATCCATTTTGTATACGTAAAATGTTAAATTATGATTGTTCGAAAACAATTTTCATATTGATATTCGTGCTGTCATTATTTGATGAATTTTTATTCGCTGAAGACAACATTTCAAAATACTGTATTACTTTAGCGATAACTTAAAGTTATTTTAAAGATGAGCGATTCCTAGTGTTTTTTACGTTGTCCGAACAAATCGTTATGATGTAAGATTGAAATTATTGCAATATTTACATATATACGAGCGATTGTGAAAAATATTGATTTTAAAAATCGATATGAAATGAAATAAAAATGTGCTTATGAGATGATGGTACTCCTTTTTCCAAAATGTTTACTGCATTACACCCACGTGCCGGAAACGTGTGCCGTGTGATTTCGTCCTTGGACGGGTATTATTTAGTTGTAGACGTAATAAAATATGAGCCTGTATGTTTGACGACAGGTGTGCTTGTAAATATTATTAAACCACCAGAGGGCGTTCCGTGATTGATCATCAAATATTATTCATTCGGTCCAACCGATGAATTATTATTACACCAACTCGATGATAGTAATAACCATAAATCCGTCGTATTATTTTTCAGTCTAATGTGTGCAGGATGAATCACGTGATTTTGATGTGTGCAGGGTTAGGTTAGACATACACAATGACTATTTCTCATTGTTCACGGATTATGGTCCTATAACTTATATATAAATGTATATTGATTGGTTTAGATGACTCATGTACTTACACATACATTTATTAACTATAAATACACGTCATAAGATGCGGATCGAGTACTATAATATTATCTTCGCGGAGAAATATTCGTTCAGATCCTGGCAATGTGTACCGATATATTGTTTTTATAAGATTTATAGAACAGTAGTATTTTATAATGCTAAAGTAATTATTCCATCGACCATTAAAGTACAGGCATTGTGACGTATGCATTGCAGTTGTATGTTTAAACGTTCTTGGTTTCGTTATATATTTAAAGGGCGATTTCAATAAGAGAGACGTTAGGGTCAAGAGTCTTCCTGCGCCATTTGTTTAGAGGGAAATATAAATAAAAAAAACACTCTTCGCGGTCGTCAAGTTAAATACTCACATTAGAGATGCCCCTTCTTCGATTTTTTTTTCCCCTCGTAACATGTTTCATAATATAGCTGCGAGCGGCGTGTGGTGCTTTTGCATGGTAATATATCCAATTGTTTTTATAACGCTACTATACAAAGTAATCGAGAAGGACCGTTGTCGTATATAATACGGTCATTATTACTGTTATTGGCCACCATTTGATATTTACTTCGTACACATACACCCTATTCAAAACTAAACGATTCTTCTACAGCTGTTGGTTTTATTAGTATAATACTAGCACGCAAATTTGTTTCTCTTTATCATTTGGTACGTCGGAAACTCTTATAGTGATTCACAGGCTGATAGTGTTCGAAAATAGAACGAGCGTCATTCTTGTTGGCTGACAGATATTATTATAGCTATAACAATTTTGATTGTCTCCATAAAAATTAAAATTTTAATTAGCGTCTGCTGTGTATACTGTAATTAATATCGCTCACGGGTTGATTGCTTAATATGTATATTGCAATCATTTAAATTATTAAATCTTTTTTTTATTTTTAAGTATCGAAAGCAAGTATTTTGAGGCCGCCAGTAAACACTGGGCATTGATACTAATAACTCTAAAAATCATTTCATAATATACAATGTAATAATATTAATGCGTTCATATTAGTTTATAAAATTATATATCAATAATCAATTATTTATTCTTATTAATAATAATAATAATAATAATAATTTTACGTGTGTCCTACAAAGTATTTTAACAGGATTGAAGTAACACAATTACATTATGTTTTCAGTTGTGATGAGACCACATGAGGGCAATTACGAGGTCGATTGTCCAGTGGACTCCAATTACTGTGGTGATTCGGACGAGGAAGAAGACCCAGAACGATTGTTAGACGTTTGGCTCGGTGAATTGGACTCGTTAGCCTCGGTAAATATACTGTTGTTTGTACTGATTAATGTGTTATTCAGGTTTTTAATTTTAGGCTATATTTTTTTTTTATTTTGTATGTTTGAATATGCGTTTAATGCAAAATGTAATTCACATTTGTATTATATAAAATACGAGATATTATAGCGTGATCGTCGGCTGTGCTTTTCGAAGTGTAACTAATATTAATAGCGAAATATTAAAAAAGTAAGGCGAGGCGTTTTTTTTTTTTTTCAAATTAAGTTTTATGGCTAAGGCGTGTATGCGACCCTTCGTTCTCGTTCTTGTGGCCGTAGTCCCAAAAGACGCCTTGATAAATGGAAATATTATTACGAGGTTTGTGCGTATAAGCCTGAGTGTAGTGGTCAATGTAATGTAATAATAAAATATATCTTTGGAGATTGCAACGTGACCCATTTATGTACAGGAATCGCGCGTTCTGCGACAACAAAAGCGACCACATGGGATTTTATACAACAACTATGTACATATGATGTTGTATACCTCAAACGCGTATTTTCTTCGTCCACAATATTTTTGTCGGTACTCTTGAGTTCAACAAGTCGTCACGGCACTTCGATCGCGATGGTTAGGTTTACAGTCTGGCAGTACATATATCGTAAATACATTATATACCTACGACGACGATCGCGGCTTCAACGACGAGACCATCAACAGATGGCATGCGCCCTTATTATCGAAGCAGCTGCTTGCCCCGTGTCGACGTGTGTACTGCACGTGTCTCGCGTCCAGCAGGTGGCATACATCTTCCATCGCAGCACCTGGCCAGGTGTTCCGCCATCTGATGTGTTATTCTAATTATTATTATTAACATTAACATCATACCAGTCATATAACACTCAAATCGTGATGTCGGTCAAAATAACTGTGAAAATTAATCAAAGTTTATTGCGAAATCAGTTCAATAAAACCAGATTGAGTTGGTTTTTTAATCAGTTTCCATTATTGTCAATCGAATTCCGGGCATACAATTAAAACGTATGCATAGAAATAGTGCGTATAATTAAGATTTTCGTTTGAAAATCTCTGCTACAGTGTCGGTTTCCAGATTTTATCGTAAATTTACTGTCGGTTCATGGACTATACGATTATAGAAATGCGGTGTATAACGTGAGTACGGGTTTGCTCGGCTCCCCACAATTGTTGTTCACAGCGTGACATTATATGAACTTGATCCCTGTTCGGAAGACATAAATATGTGTTTGCTTCGTTTATAAAGACCCTAAAAACAACCTATAACTTATAATAAGACGTCCCCTCTGTATAACGAACAAAATATTCTTGTAGGCAATACATACTATTATTCCTTTGTGTTTTGAATTATTCCAGCAAAAACGGCGGCGGTGTCGCAGTAATGTAAAACTATATGTGTTGAATGGCCCCCGGGTATACACGTAAATTTAAAAATTAATAAATATTTAGCCAGAATAGAATGATCTGGTTTTCTGAACATTCAATTAAAATCCACCTTTATTAAATACTTGGTGTTTTTACACTAGTATTATGTTAAGAAAGTATGTGCATATGATGTACGTCGTTCAAATCTGACGGTTTCCTAATAACTGGTTTTGATTGTAATTACAATAATATAGAGTTTGTTAAGTGAAATTGAAATACTATGTATTTCTATCTCAAATTAGTATTGACCGAAGAATAAAGTTAAATTGGTTCTACGATTCGCGTTCCACCGTCGAGGAGGTATTATTCTAACAGTTGCGGTGAATTCATTAGTTTCAATGTAACATGTCCTTCGCGAAGTAAAAATAAAAATTCGTTCCGCAGCGTTATGCGCTAAAAATATGGGTTTGTATCGCATGCTTGCACGTCGAGTCGTCGGTTTTTATTTGTACAGCAATTAGTAAATGACCGCACATACCATAGTCGTTACGAAATGTAATATTAGCTCGTCGGGTGTTTCAAAGTGTCGTTTATCGAAACCCTAGTGGACTTCCTAAGGAGTTTCAAAGGATACGAAAACGGTTAAACCGTTGTTGAATCCGTTCCAACAACAGTACGTCACCCGAGCGCGTGTATAGAAACGTGTTCCGAAACCTATTTAAACGTCGATGTGACATTTCGCTTTTTTCTCCTCGCATCGCTTCCTGCGCTCCCCGGGGTCCGTATCCAGTCTGTGTACGCGTGCGGCGATGTCTTTTTGTATAGGGAGATTACGCATCGCACCGTGTCGAAGCGTTTCATCTGGACGGGATTTTTTTTTTTTTTTTTGTTCGTCGAATCGAGCGCCCCGGACCGCGGCAGTGCGTTGCCACGGAAGAACGGCGGCGGGTGGCATGAAATCGAAAACACTAACTTCGACCTCACCGACCGGAGAAGCTGAACGATTCCCTTCAGGAGCAACAACAGCAGAGGCACTTGTCGCGTTCGATATCGCTGCACGATCGCGCGATTTCACTCGGTGTCATAAAACCACCTCGCGGCAATCGGTGCGACACACGCGCGCACGCACGCGCGTCGGCAAGTGAATAAACATGCTCGTGCGCACGTTACGGGCGTAAAAGTCAAACGGGTTTGGTCCGAGTTCGTTGTGCGACGCGCGCGGCGCGGGGATCGCGGTGCGTCCTCCGCCTCGGTGTGGCGCCTGCCGACACGAGTTTCGATTCCTGTTGCGCGCCAGCAGAAATACCGTACGCGTGTGGTGTACTTGACACGTTTTAATGAACAACGACGCCGTCGCCCGCTGCTGTCGGTGGTCGCGGCCATATGGTGCCGTCGAACTGCGCAAAACCATTTTTAAACGGGGGAAAAAAAAACCCGTAATGAAGAAAGAGAGAAAAAAAAAATGTACGAGATTTGCTGTTTATCGAGAAAATCTGTGCGCGCGTGTGTGCCCATAAGGGTGATTATAATAATAATAATAATAATGGGAATAAAGAGAGAAGGAAAAAAAAAAACTCTTGATGGACGCGTGTATACGATACGAAAACGAGTTTCGGTTACCGGACAAGAATCAGATTGAATACCAGCTATACGCAGAACATCTGCTGCCGCCGTGTGTTGCAGCTCATCTCGTCGTCGTCCCGTACGCACGCCGCGTGCACACAGGTATACTTGCTCCCGTAGACATGTGTTGTCGGGCACAGTCTCTCGGAGATTGCACCTGGCGGACCCGAACGTGGCAGCTGTTCCGGGACACCCGTCACGCCGCGGAGGTCTTCGAGGTCTCCGGACGGCGGCCGCGGCGCGCACCCGAAAACCTCAAATCAGTTCTCGACCAGTCGCGGCCCCGTGAACTGCTTGTCGCTCGCCGGTCGTCCGTTCGCCGGAACATACCCCATCGTATCCGGACACGTTATCGCGTTATCGCGTCCGCCGTTCCCGTGTCTTGTACCGCGTCCGGCCGTGGCCGTCATGTTCTCGTGCAAGTCCCGGTACGCGTGCGGCAAGGTCCAGCACAGCGACAGCGACGAGGACAGCAGCTACGGGTTCAAGGTGTCGCCGTCCGCGGTATGCGGCAACAGGACCCGGGCCGTGTTGCAGGCCCGCGGTTACGACGATCCGGACACCGATCACCCGGATTACCACATCTACGGCAACCTGACGTTCGGTTACAAACCGATACTGAAGACGCGTCTATCGAGCGCCGCGAGCTCGATGCGCAGGCGCGCGCCCGTCAAGCGCACGGTC
>NW_020272889.1:479451-495109 GCF_003268045.1 Sipha flava
AAAAAAAAAAAAAAATCATCGACAACGCCAACCGTTTATGGTGCTACGGACGAGTATTTCGCACGTTTTTTTTTCGCCCTTTCGACGAGCGCTTCGATTGCAACGGTTCAAACATTGTTTACTCGCCGTCACACGCTCTCGTTTTTTTTTTTTCCTCCTTCGTACACGTAACGTACAACTCGATTACCACGTAGAGTTTACGATAGTAATAATAATAATAATAATAATAATAATAATAATAATATTAGACTGAAAATAAAACCGAAAACGTCCGCGCCTTCGCGCGGAGAAAAACGATTCTCGTAAACACTCCCCTACGTCCCATTACGGCTCATGACCGTATCACGGGCTGCCAAGGAAAGTGAATCGCTTTCCGCGTTCGTACCGTAATTATGTTTTCTATAGAACATAACATACGAGGCCACTTGATGACGAAAGAATGTTGCACGTGTTTTACGGCTGCTATTTTCGTACGAATATGATCAGGAGCTCTTCCTTTATGGCGAACGCTGAAAAATACTGCCAGCGTACGCGTGTAGTTCGATAAAAAAGAAAAGGAAAAAAACACGTTCGCCGTTATTGTGTGTTTTTGTGCGTACAGCGTATATTGTTATACAGTGCATGTTTACATTGTGCAGTGCTGCTGTTCACAACTAATTAGACGAATTGGATAGTTCAATGGAAGATGATCTCGCCGCGTGTTATGCCTATACACTGCAGCAGCTACTTGGACGTTAAATATATTTTTACGTTCGTGTCGTGATACGACCGAGACGCTGCCGCGTGCGTAATTATTATAGATTATCGTACTGTGCAGCAGCAACAGCGACGAAGAACAATGGCGAGCGTTTAATATAGGCTTTCGGCTCGTCTGCCCGCTGCGGGTTTAAATAATAACAACCGGCGAGTGTTGACCTAATACAATGTACGGCATCATTGTTTCGTTATTTAATTGAAAATATAATGTTTTTTTTTTCTGTATTAAAACGGCCGCGTGTCTACTGGAAACGGTCAAATAATAATACACGACGTGGGTTCGAATCGTTGTGTTTGTGTACGTTTTGTAACTACTGTTGATAGAAACTGACACGCGTAAGACGAACGCGCGAGCACGTCCGTTTAATTTCTTCCACATTATTTGGACACGCCGGCTGATGTCGCAATGATAATAAATTAATCGAAAACCGCCTTTAATTCGTAACAACGTGTGTAAAATCGAGTTCATAATTACTCGATGATAATTAAAAAGTAAAGCTTACTACTTTTTTACCATCCGTAAAGCCGTTAGTTCGTAATTATTATCATCATATTGTTGTATGGTGCTGTGCTTTTACGAAACGAAAACCAAGTATAATTTTTGACCGTGAAAAATGCGTACGGTAAATGGGACGATACATAAAAAAAATTAAACGTATAGTTAATAATTTTTGTGTTTAAGAACCGTGCAAACAATGACGATGTAAACAATTGTAGGGATCATATTTTTAAGGAAAAAAATAATACGTTTTGTCGTACGGATTTCGAAATCACGTTGTAATACTTTGGTAATTTAAATATAAAAACGAAGCATGGGCATATATACTCGTATGTATAGGTATGTTTCTTTTTTGTTCTTTAAAAGAGGGGGAACGGTTGTGTTTATAAAGAAGTTTTGACATCGCACGAATTCGAAGTAATGAAAAAAAATGAGACTTGAGGGTTGTTCCCCTCGATAAACTTGCAGGTGATTCGTGTATACTACGTACGTCTACGTGTACGCGAATCAAAGATATTACATGGAATATTCGTTGGTTTTTTTCCCCTTTTAATAATATATCAATATTTTTTTTTTAGGGTTTGGATAAAAGTCCGTCGAAGCCAGTCGATAATGTTACTTTGAAAGCACCTAACGCCACAGACATAGCTGGTCAACGCATGGACTCTTATCGATTCTCAATGGCGAATTTAGAAGGTAAAACCGTTATTGCTGAAATACTACAGCTATCACTCGATTCCCACTGTTACCGTGATTTTAATCGTATATTATTCTCTTTGGCGGTTTTAGATACTCAAGATGTTGATTTGGATGCCGTGTTGGGAGAGCTGTGTGCGTTAGAATCCCAATACCAAAGTACGAGTAGCTTATTGGATTCGGAAAAAATCGGTTTGTATACGTATAATTATATAGATATTTTCGTCATCACTGTATTATTATTTCACATATCAATAATAACACTCGTTTGTCGCTGCAGATTCCAATTCAATAAACAGGATGTCGAATTCAAATCAATCGGGAACAGGTAAACAACATTCTCGTATTTTAATAATATCTTTTGTACTGTTATATGTGTATGTGGTATTGCACAATGCATGCGCTCATATCACGCAGACAGTGGGCTCTATGCGGTAGACATTTTAGGGTTTCCGAATGCGGGGTAAGCGAATGAAATCTTCTTTGTTACATTCCGTCCCTGTGCAACGTAATTCACAATACCGTTAGGTATATATATATCGTTCCAATAATAATGTGTCGTCTGGGAAGGGTCAATATCAACAGAGCGAGGGGCACCTGGCCAAAAACGTCACTATACACTCATCTCTGGTCTTCCAACAATCGGTGTTGGTTTTGGCCATAGTTCAAATGGTAATGAATCAACGACGTTCATGATATTTGGCCTATATATACAGTTAAAACTGAATAGTAATCTCTATCCCTTGGACTATTCCCAAATCTGATTACACTGTGTATAGCTACTCGGAGAATACCCTTTTACTGATAAATCGCCGATTTCACTTATCTCTTTTTTTTTTTTAATTTCCTTTTTTTTTAATGCATTAACTTCACATCGGCTTTAACAAAAAATATAGATAAATCGGAGATATTTAAATTTAAATGTTTCTTTCTAGTGGTAAGAACCGATAGTCCGGACAATGATTCCGCGTTTTCGGATTGCGTATCGTTATTGTCAAGCAGTGAGAGTTCAGCTTCCAGCGGCACTACCAATCACTCTGGAAACAAAGTATGTTATTGTTGTTACAAGTATAATGAGTGATTAAGAATACAATAGATTATTATTATTGTACTATTTAACGTACCTTTCACATGATAAATTACGCATCTGATGTAACCAATATGATACGATTAAACAATTGTAATTATTTGTAATTATATTTTATTATTAATAAAACAGTAATTTATGTATTTATTTTTTCTGTTGCGCACAGGAGTCGTCAAAAGCTGAAAAAATTCGTTTAGCTCTGCAGAAGATGAAAGAAGCTAGCGTGAAAAAATTGTTCATCAAAGTGTTCAACGACGACGGTGGAGCAAAATCACTACTAGTCGACGAGGGCATGCGCTGTAGTTATGTCATGAGATTGTTGGCTGACAAACACCATATTAATCTCGGACCACGCTGGGGACTCGTCGAACATCTGCCGGACCTTCATATGGGTATTCTAGAATAATAATAAAAGAAAATAAATTTACTTTCGCAACACGTGTGACTACTATTTATGTCGTTTTTTTGGTTTTTTTTCTTCTATTATTTAGAACGCGTTTACGAAGAACACGAGTTGCTGGTAGACAATCTAATGTTGTGGACTCGGGATTCTAAAAACCGTTTACTGTTTGTCGAGCGACCTGAGAGGACGTTGATATTCGAAAATCCATCGCTATTCAACACCAACCAACAGTCGCTCAGTCACGCAACTAATAACTTTGCCCAAGTAAGTAAACTACACAATAAATTTTCATAATATTGTTTTATCATTAAGTCGTAAAAGCGCGTGGGGAAAAAATAATTATGATACCGTTTGAATATTAATCGCGTGGTACTCAACGACATATAATAGTAATTGATCCGATTTGTATAGTTAGGGGAATACTTCTACGCACACGCAACTGAAATTGTTGTAATTTTATTTAACGTCTAGAGCAGCGATTCTTAACCTTAAGTAGATCACGGACCCCTGATGAAAGATTTTTAGAAATTGCGGATCCCCTTACTAATTTTTTTTTCGAGTACATTTTTTTTTTACAAAACATCTTATGTTATTAAAACCAAAATAATAATAATAAATTACATTAATAGACATAACAAAACATATATATTTATAATTATTTTTATTTGACTTAATTTTTCAGTTAACTTAAATTTAATTATTTTAGTTTTAAGTTTTTTTTTTAATATTCTTAAAATTTAATTTTTATTAATTTCATACGATGGTTGAGACACAAGTCTTATAACATCTTATAATGATAAAATCTATTAGGTATACAATAAAAAATATATGAAAAAAAATAATAATAATATTAATCCAACAATATTATAATAATGCACTCTTATCATGTATCGATGTATGTTATGTTTTAAAGCTGCCGCAGACCCCTACATGATTATCGCGAACCCCTTGAGGGCCGCAGACCATAGGTTAAGAATCGCTGGTCTAGAGGGTTGGAAATAAAACACTAGTCAAACGTCATCTCGAATTTTTATAAAGTTTAGTGAAATTATCCTTCAAGTGTATAAAATATATTTTTTTATAAAAGCCACAATCGTTCATTTAACGTGCACGTTGGTACATGGTCGAAAAAAAACCCTCACGTTTATAAGAAAAATATTTAACTATTCGTCTGAATAGCCTATTAACTTCTCTAAATGTGTTACATATTGCCAACATTTAGATACCAAATCTAGTTGTTGTTGTTTTAGGACTTTTAAACTGCAAGCATTTACGCTGTTTCGTTATCTTTCGAATTGGATACTTTTAGATTTGTCAGTTAATGGCTTCTAAAGTTAAATGTTTACAACGCTCAAAAGATGGCGTTATCCCGTAGTGATTATATCTATGGTGAGACTTTTAGGAATTTAGACTTCGTTAAAAGTTTTTCAAAAGTGCCTATCCCACCCGCTATTTGTATACTTATAAGATCTAATCTCGAATAGTTGTTTTTAATTTATGGCAATCAAGTTTTATCGAAAAAATCGGAAAATCCAACGACATTTTTTAAGGTTCGTTGACTTTCAAACGGAGTGAGCTTAAATGCCTTTAAAAGCATTATCCACGTAAAACGTAAAATGTAATCTCATCGATTTATTACTTTGTTTTACCAACTGCGTTTACCTACTGTACACAGTTTATAGTGAACACAGCGATAATGTCAAACGTTATTACAACGATGTAGCTTTTGATTCTAAAAATAATCTTAGAACTAGGTAATTTTATTATAATCCCGTGTTTGTGTCAGAATTTTAATTCGGTTACTAATGTTGATCAGTTTGATAAACGTTGAAAAATTAAAATTCTTAAAAACGGATGTAAAACGTACCGTAATATTTTATCCAATCCCGTTATAAGACGGGAAAAAAGTGTATGAAATCGAATTTATTATTTTCAATGCGAATACCTATATCATGCGTTAATGCTCGACATTGTATGTAAATATAACACACTTTACTCACGTCCTGATGGGTTTTTAGGAATACTTTTGCAACGGTGGACTACCGAGCGTTGAGGGGCCGCTGTACATAAAAGCGGACTCGAGGAAAGGTTGGAAAAAATACTACAGCGTCCTAAGAGCGTCGGGACTGTACTATTACAAGGACAAGACGTCGAGGTCGCCCAAGGACCTCATATGCCTGGCCACGTTCGACGTGAACCAGGTGTACTTCGGCGTGGGCTGGAAGAAGAAGTACAAGGCGCCCACGGAACACTGTTTTGCGATCAAGCACCCGTGCCTGCAGCAGCCCAAGTCGACCAAGTACATTAAGTACGTGTGCGCGGAGGACGAGCGCACGTTGCACAAGTGGATGTCGGCCATACGGATCGTAAAGTACGGGCAACAGCTGCTGGAGAACTACGAGTCGGCGCTGATCGGTGGTGGTGTGGCGGTGGACTCGGTGGACGGGGTCGGCAATAGTGGCCGGCAGACGTCGGCTCGCGGAGCCGGGGGCGCGACTACCAGCGGTATGATGATGGTGGAGGATATTGAGAGCGGGCTGTCCGACTCGGGCTCATCTTCCGGTTGCGACGTGGCGTTCGAGTCCGATTACCCGCCGTGCGGCACCATCAAGCGCAAACCGCCCAAGTTGCCGCTGACGGCCACCACGCGACAGCTGACGTGCTCCATGGTGGTAGACGGCAGTTCGTCGGTGGCTACGGCCGCCGCCGCCGCGGCCTCAGCCACCCCGAGCGCGCCCGCGAACCAACAGCTCCAAAAACCGGTCAAGTCGGTCAAGTTCGCCATCGCTGACCACTACTACCACCACCATCACCAGCAGCAGCAACATCATCACCTGCAGCAGCACCAGCAACAGCAGCACCAACAGCATCACCACTACGGCCATCACCGCCGGACGCCCAGCTACGACGAGTCGCTACCGCCTCCGCCACCGGAGCTGTTGGTGGACGACGAGGACGGCGAGCCCGACGACCAGGACATCCTGAACGTGATGCCGCCGCCGCCGCCTAAGCTGCTCTCGCCACCTAGCACCGCGTTCCTGGCCGACCTGCATCGCGTGGTGCGCAAGAAGTGGCAAGTGGCGCAGAAGTGCAAGCTCGACACGGTGACCACACCGCACGAAGTGCTCGGATTCCGGGACCCCGCCGCCGCCAACAGCGATTCCGCGGACGCCGGTTCGTACAGCCGCGAGGCGAACGTCAGCAACTGGGTGGCTGAGCACTACGGGCCCAACAACCTGTACGAGAACGTGTATCCAGTCAACGGGGATCGTCGGTCGGCCGCCAGCCCGTCGCCTCCGCCTCCGCCTCCGCCGCCCACCAGGCTGTCCACTGTGGCCAACGCTGCGATGGCCTGCGCGATGCTCAAGAAGAGACCTCCTCCGCCACCGCCCCCGAGGTCGGAGAAGACGCAGCTCACCACCGTCGTATCGTAACGGGCCGTTCGTTCGTTCTTCTACTTCTTCCGTCGTTTATTATTTATTTCCATTTTTTTTTTTTTTTTATACTCGTTAGTTTTTCACTTGCTTGGTTTTTTCACGTGTCCTCAGCGGCGAACCGCCAATTGGTTGCTTGGAACGTAGACGCCATTAGTAGGCGACATATGTTATAAAGGCTAGATAAATAATGTATTTCTATTTTATAAAAATATTATAATAATATTATTATAGATATATATATATATATTTTTTTTTTATGCAAATTATATGTACTAGCCAATATGATATCACAACTATGTACATTACATTTAGCGTTGTTGCTTTACATCCATTTGTGTAACCGAATTGTTCTATACTATTGATAATTGTTAGATATTATATTTAAATTTATGATTAGTTAGTAGGCTTTAATGATGATAGCGTCTTAGTTAATTGTGGGAGAAAAAACATTTACTTACTATTAAGAGACATGTTCTATTAACGGTCTTTTTGTAATACAATTATTGTGTTCCGTTTCATGGAGCGCCTCAGACGTCCAACAGGGTGGATCACAGTGTCCTGCCCTACTGCCTCCTCCAACGTTTTTCACGTTTATTATTTATATATATATTTTTTTTTTATGAATAATGTTACTAAAAGACTGTATTTTTTGTGTTAATATTAATAATTAAAACTGTTTATATACATTTATATATATTTATTCGTATCGGTATTATTATTAAAATAATATTGCAGTTCTGATTTTGTCCTTGTTGCAATAGTATCGTAATTGGTGCTTTATATATACGTATGATTACAATATTCTTTCTTTCATTTCACGATGTTATGTGTTACATGGTACAGTAATTATTAAATATTATTTGCTGCCCAAATCTTCAACAATGTTTATCTTTTTATTGTACGATAATTTCCAATCATGATGATTATATTATTATTATTATTTTTTTGTATATTTATAACTTTATATTAATAATAATAAGTTATAACAAGCAAAATAAATTGTGATTTTTTTTTCGCCATACAATTTATACTGGAAGGCAATTGTTTTACCTTTTGCCAATATTTGTTGTGGTGCATTAAGATTAATAGTGTATATATAATGTTTGCAGAGCAGTAAAAACGATTGCATACACCGTTGTGGGGTTGTCTGTTGACAAATGAGTCATATTTGTATAATCATGTACAACAAACATTATGGAACATAATATTACCTCATGTACATCAGTCTTAGTGTATGTGCTTATGGACAGCTTACATGTTTTTTATCGATCCATAGTGATAGAGTTTAAATATATTTCTGTTTACATTTGTAACCGGGAGGGGGGGGAACAAAAAAAGGTGGCTTCTTACCTATTCAACATCACTGTTGGTAATCTATGAAAACTAGGACTATAAAAGATTTCTCATGTTCTTATGAGCTTATGTGTATTTAGTGTTAACCATTGTCTAGAGACCAAAAATTTCACTTGAAAAACTGCAATAATAATTTTATCAAATGTACTATCACGTTTAATAGATCGTCAACTGAGCAATAAAACGCATTCATTTTTTTTTTTTTTAGTGAACTATAATTTATGTATTGTCAAGGAAATTTTTTCCCTCATAACCTTATGTGTATTTAACTATTAGTTATAACTGTCAGACTTGGGTAAAATACTTTTTAAAAGTATTTAGAATAAATACTCGAATATTTACAAAAAATAGTATTCCGAATATGTATTCAAATACATTATTTAGAATACTTCAAAAGTATTCTGAATACTTTTAAAATACTTCTAGTTTTCATACTATAAAAATAATAGTTGTCCACTCAAATATTTGAAATTGTAGACTAAATATATGTTATTGTATTGAATTTTTATATTACATAACTGTTATAATTTATGGTTTACAACCTAATATTAGCTTATACAAGATATGATGGAGAAGTAATAAAATTATTTAAAAAAGAGATGATTTAATGGTATTCGAAATACAGTATTCAGAATACTCCTTATAAGTATTCAAAATACTTGATTGAATACTTTCCAAAAAAGTATTTAAAATGTATTCAAAATACTCAAAATGTATTCTGCATACTACCCAAGTCTGATAATTGTAAACCTTGATACATTTTATCTTTAAAATGTAAACACTACAGAATGTACTCAGACGTGTAATGTACTCATATAAAGAAAAATACTACTGATAAATTGCCCTACATAACACAAGTACCTACAACTAATGAATGTATAATAGATATTATTTACATTTATCTATAAAATTATTTAGATATGATGGTTTATCTATTATATTTCTACTAGATATCCAATTGACCGTTTTTTTATTAGTTTATGGATATCCATAAGATATTCACTGAAGTGAATATATTAATTAGATTATTATATTATTATTGTTGGAGAATAAATTGAAAAATAGTGATAGTGAAACTAAACCTTTATTTAATAATCAATAACATTTTAGCAAAAAATTATTTACCCTAATAAATATTAATACAGGTTAATATTCAGACTCGTTTCATTATCTTAGCAATAAAAAAAAAATGTTAAAAATATTTCTTGTGTAATAAATACAAATTCATATAATAATACCACATATGTATAACAAAACAAATTAATAAAATGACTGAACATGGATTTATGTGAATATATAGTGATAACAGAAAAAAAAAATTCAGTTTATAAAATATTAATATAGGTAAATAACCAAATTGTTCTTTATCAAATAATAAATTTGCAAGAAAATACTTCTTTAAGGAGAAAGCCATATATTTTATTTTGTGTATTATTATTATTATTATTGTTATTATGAATCGTAATTTGTATACATAACAGTACCTAAACAGTTTAAATATTAAATTGATTATGATTTTATGAAGTGAAATTGTAGGATGGTATAATTGTGGTGAACTGTTTCAATAGTTCCCTTAATTAAAAATAAAAATGTACGTAGACAATATATTATTGTGTTTAAATTATATAAAAACCTTGTTGTCGAGTGTGCATTGAACTTTATCTAAATATCTAATATACTTAGTATCCATAATACGAAGTTCATTAGTTACAAAATATCAATGTCTAATTGATATCCATAAACATTCATCGCGGATTATCTACTAGATGCTTTCTATAAAAAACTAACATATGTCTAGGGCCACATTAACCCAGTTGCAAAAGAAATATTTGCTCCAAGCTGCAAATGTTGAGGAACAGTACAAGATTTAAACTACCTATCTATCTGAAAAGTAAAATGTTGTAATTGTTATCTATAAATAATTTTTTTTAGTTCAATATCTAAGAACATTTTTAAAACTGATTTAGAAATTTAAATCATTTCAATACTAACTTTTTATTTTTCATTAAAACTCTACTTATAATATTGTAAATTTTCTAATTCTTGCAATAAGTATTGGTCTTGCAATACGTATTTTCACGAATTATACTACACTGGCTCTGTGGCGACATTGGTCCTTAATCCGATTCTGTATTTATCTGTATAATGTCAAAAAAAAAAATACTGAATATAAAATGGACATTTGGGATGTCAAATATAAATCTAACGGATATGTTGTATTGTGTGGAATGTAGTTCAAAGAATAACAATCTTGCGTACAATAAGTTTTCTTCTGTCTTACAAGTTATAAATAAAGAACCAACGCAAACAGAACCGTTTGACATTTTCACCGTGAATGATGGATTTAAAGATAAACCATGAAATCATTTCCGCGTTATTAAAAATTATTTCAAACTAGGAACTTGTCTAGAAAAACACATTATGAATACCGTTGAACTTTAGACGCTTACTTTAAATGGAATAATGATTCAATTTTAATAACATTGTTGTGTATAATTGTTTGGAAACAAACAATCAAGAATTATTAATTATGCTATAAATAAAATAATGCGACAAAATGTAATTTTTAACAAACTTCCATAATTGTTTTTCTTATACATTTTATGGTTTGTAAATGTCAAACATATGTTATGAGTTCAAACAAAGTGTTTTATGTTCAACATCAGAATGACAGTGAAATCGTTTCGCTCTTGGCACCTGTCAACGAATGAATGAAATCCAATGCAATTCTGAATCGTTCAACGACAAGAACCGTGATGTAGGTATAGTCATAAATGAATTATTTCTACGTTTATGGATCGCAGGTAAGGTGCAAATCGGTCGATGAGCAATCAGTGATTATTTTTATTTTTTCAAAAACGTTTGAACATGACGAATTAGAACGTCATAGCGACAAGCGATATCCGCTATGATTTAATGGTCGAAGTTTATTATGTTTATTTGCATCATGGTCGTTCTCACGGGGAGGTGGGATATGGGTGATGCAGTGGCGTAGCTAGAATTTTTAAGTGAGAGAGGCATTTTCTTGAGCAGATTATGTAAGAGAGGATTTAAGAGTTCACCCTTCCCTCTTCCCACCACCAAGTTTGAAAATGTTTTTCCAACATACTTTTGATGTACTTTTAATACCTAATATTTATTAAAATATAATTCAGTATAATTATAAATTAATAGTGGTCAACTGCGATAGCGACTTAATATAAAAACTATATCTATTATAAAATGATAGTGTTAGACAAGGGTCTCCACAACCTTCATGGTTACCACCAAAAAAAATAGTGATAATCACGACATGTCGTGACATAAGTATCACGCTTATGTATCAAACACAAAACCCATTTCGTTTGTACCAAAGTTATAAAATACTTAAAAACCAAATAGTAGTATAATACTAGTATAGTACATGGACATAAACATGACCTATGAGGGGAGGACTATAGCCTCCTTAGTCCCTTCTTGGTTACGCCACTGAGAATAGATCGCTTTCCACGACCTTTTTTTTTTTTTTTTTAATAGATTTTATTTTCATATTCAACTGATAATAATTCAATAAATAAGTATAATGAATAAATATTTTTTCGACTAGTTATCATTTACCGCACATATGGCAGACCACAGATATGCATATTATATAGATACTCGTATCTATGTGGTAGACGGACGAAAGACATCAACTAATAAGCAAATAACAACTACTGTTTTTAGGCCTATTACAAATAATATTGTAAAATATATGCCAGCCAAAATAAAACTGATTGCTGTGTTATAAAAGTCAACAAAACAAAATTAGTTCAGTAAGTTTTTACAGTATTTGCGCATACGTTGTTCTACCATTTCAGTATTATTTTTAATTGTTAAAAATACTCAGTGAATTATTTTTATGTTATTTAAATTTTTTTGTGCGTTTAGACGTCGAGACTAGATGGCGATTAATTACGGATCTAAAATGATCGAAGTGAATAAGAACGAACCAAGATGAAAAAAACAATCAAGTTGTGTCACGGTCGTATATTTACAATTTTTTAGTTAGTTTAATAGTTAAGTTTTAACAGCTAAGTTATATTATATAAATTAGTACTACCTAGTTGGCTCGGTGGGTTGTGATAAACAAAAATACTTAACCACACATCCAAGTGTTGATTTTATAATTATATTAATTGTATAAATGTTATATTACATAATATATTGCATTATATCATTATTATCATATATTAAATTGCAAGCGGTGCGAGGCAACTCTTTCGCATTTCGACTCCGACGATTGACAGTGCAGTTCACAACTAGTTAGCAAGATTACAAATTTAACAAAAAATACAAAGATGATTATAATAATAATAATAATAAATATCGCCTCAACATGCCCTCTATAATTTTTCCGTTTTAATATTATATCATTGAGGCGCTTCCTGAGCGTAATCCAGTGAAGCACCTGCTGCTATTGGTTTATTTGACGAATCGTAAATATTGATAATAATCCTTGGGTACGACCGTTTATCGCTTCGTGAGTACTTATTGACGTAGAATAACCGACGGCCGTGAATTACTATTGTGTAATAACGTGTTATGGAATTTTCCACATTTTGTGCAGACCTAAAATTTGCATTTTTAGTCAACCGGACAGGTTAAGCAATTTTCGAATATTTTTAAGTTGCGCACAATTTTGTGACTGATTTTAGCGATTAATTGATAGTCATCAATAGAGCTCGGATGTTTATGACTTGGCATATTTTTTTTGCGCAATCAGAATTATATCCTATTATGATATAAATTAGATTTATGAAATTTCGATTGTAAATATGCAAACTTATTTTGCATATTTTTGTATATTTGACATTTTTGAGCATATATGTACATATATCGATTGTTTCTAGGATAAGTAGCATATATTTTATAAATGATTAAGTACAATATTAAAAACTGTCCATATTACTATAAATTATCGATCAACACCGTTAATTGTTGTATTTTTAGTCAACAAAAACTTCTTATCGGATAGTCGAAGGTCTTTCAAGTTTGAAAATATCAACAAAACTATTGCTGTACAGTATAATCCTGATATTTAAAATGCTTAACCTATGTAAAATTTATCTATAATAGATCGAAAAATAATTAATATTTTTTGAATTAATATTAAATATTGTTTTGCATATATTTGTTGAAAAAATAGGTATATTTAATACATTTTATGGCATATAATTGCATGACACTTTATAATGTATATTAATATGAAATTTTGGTCATTAACATCCAAGCTCTAGTCAATAATAATAAACTGCTTTAGATATTTTTATCTATGAAATCCAGTTATATTGGGGTGCTTATTGATATTTATTTTCCTCGAAATTAGGACTATATCGATATCCATAATAATAATATATGATTATTGTAACTTAATATAATAAATAGTAATAACATTCCTAACATTAGAACGTAAATTATTTTTCAAAATTATTTTTTGAAATTATAAGTTTTGTTATTATAATATATACTACAATTATTATATATACATATATATTATTTATATAAGTTTCTTGTTTTGACCACAATCAATAATTTTTTTTTTATCCATTGCCAAAAAAATGTCCGGTTTTTTTTTACATATGGTCACCCTACATTATATCCTTCAATTCTTGAGTCGTTGACAGTGTTTATTTCAGACCTTTTATCCTGGGGGGGGGGGTATCGTAAATTTTCTAGGGGGTATGTCTTAGAAGTAAATAATTAAGAGAAGTAAAAATATTATTTTAAGCTCAATTTATTGGTATCAGATTGATACTTAATAATTTAAGTTATTAAGGTATTATTTTTTTTCTAAGAATACATAAATTATTAATAATCTAATTTTGATTAATTATATGGAAAAAAAAATATAACACACATTTACTATACATACATTACTTATACATTAATCTATATTATTAATAATACACAAATATGAGCTTAAGTCATATACATTTTAATATTTATTATGTTTATTAAATTAAATTAAACGAATCCGGCGCTGTTTTTGACGTGCATACAAATCAATTACCTCATTTACAGTATCTTCATCGAGTTCTGAGGGTCCTTCTGTGCTAATTTTCATGCAGGATTGCAAAGTTTCTTGTCCCATTCTATTTCTTATTTTGTTCATAATCCTATTCATTGTACTGAAAGAGCGCTTCGCAGTAGCCGTTGAAACTGGTACACACATTAAACATTCAGCATGTTTTTTCAAATTTTTATACCCAAAATTTGCTTTATAAATATATAACAATGGATTGTTTAAGTTTTCATCTACCAAACTATTTGCAACATACTTAAATGAATTCAAGTCTATCCAAACATCGGATGGTTCAAGACTAGGAAAATATAAACATATTTTCAATACATCTTCTTCAGTGATTGTAATTAAAGATTCAAATGATTCAAATAAAGCACTTAATTTAATTATTTCTAGTGATTTTTCATTAAAACGTAATTGCATTTGTTCTATCATTGTATCAACACATTTTTTAGCTTCTTTTAGACTTTTTATTTTATTTTCATATTCAACTATTTTTCGTGAATTACTAACATTTTTTTTTAATGTATTTATACATTTATGAATTGAATTATTCTCGTAATTTGATGAACATTGGGCCGAGACATTTTTAAAATGATCAATTGAAGAAGAAATTAAAACTGGTACTGATGATAGCTGTAGGTTTTCTTTTTGTAAGATTTTGCTTAAATTATTGACTGCGCCTAAAGCCTCATTTAGGACAACTAATGTGATCAAAAAACTTGACTGAGTGATTTCTAGCAGAATACCTCCTGCTAGTGAAGCAAGATCTGCTCCGTCAGTGTGTATATGCTCACATGCCAAAATAATTGATTTATAACACTCTTTGACTGCATGAATTGATCGATGATTACTTAACCAACGTGTATCAATATTTTCCGGTATTTCTCTATGTGCTATTTCAGATAGTCTTTTTCGTACTCCAGTTATACTTCCAGAAAAATTTGCAGCACAATCAAAACCAAGACTTATTAATTTTGAACAATCAAGTTATCTTTTTTTTAATTCTCGATTAATAGTTTCTGTTATAGTTTCCGCATTTGTGCCAGATAATTCTACAACGCATACAAATAATTCTCTAATTTTACCACAATCTGTTACAAAACGAATAATTATTGTCATTTCACAAACGTTTTTAATATTTAACCATAGTAATACTTAATAATTAACACTTAATACTTATTAGTAGTAGTTTGTTTATAGGAATAAATTTTATGATTAGTTATGTTAAATTAAGTATATTATTATTATACAACAATTTAGTGTAAGATTTATATAGTATTAGTTAACTTTAGTTAGAAATATTTAGCAGTAGTTATCTATATTTAGTATTTGTTAAAATAATTTAGCAATAGTTAACCATAGTTTATACTCATTAGTAGTA
>NW_020272889.1:495152-513018 GCF_003268045.1 Sipha flava
AGCAATAGTTAACCATAGTTTATACTCATTAGTAGTAACTTGTTTATAGAAATTAGTTTTATGATTAATTATGTTAAATTAAATATATTATTATAATTATGTAACAATTTATTGTAAGATTTACCTAGTATTAGTTAATTATAGTTAATACTCATCAGTAGTAGTGTGTTTATAAAAATAAGTTTTATGAAAATTTAAACTAAAATAAATATATTTTTAAATATATAATAAATATATATTAAATGTATATAATAAATATATAATTTATTTTTATTTTTTAATAATTAAGTGTAAAATGTATTTAATTATAGATAATTATAGTAAAAAATATTTAGCCGTAGTTAATTTTATTTTATAATAAATAATAGTTATTTAATCAAACATTATGATCAGCACAGAGGAGCATTTGTAATCTTTGTTACCTTATTTCAAGCTTAATAATTCGTAAAATTGAATTTTCAGCAGAATTATAACTTTGTTTACTAGTGGTAGTATAGGTTACCGTTAAGCTCAGAATATGAATAAGAAATAATATATAGTGCAATCAACCCGGTGAGAAAAATAGTCTGTGTTAACATTGTACTCGCAGCGAAGATGACGTCCATGCATTTATACCGTACCAGGAGAATAATATAGGCAACTTATACGGCACAAATGCATTTTTAGTAAGAGGTCATATTAATATTTGTTGTAGGAATTATTTTCATTTGGACTGTCATTTTGTAGAAAACTGCAGTTAAAACAAATTAATCTTAAAAATGCTGTACAACTTGCAGAAGATACAATACGTTTTTTAATAAATATGAGAGCAAAATCAGGAAAAGAATTTCTTATTCAGTATATATCAATGGAAGTAAAAATCTTTATGTAATTTTAAACAAAAAATGTATAACTTAAATTCATATTTATACTAGCTATGTAACTTGCTGTCGGAAAATTGTAAACGTTATTGATTTTGAAATTAAAATGAAAAAGACAACAAAAAAATTAGAAACACCGAGCAAATCATAAATTTGATGACTAAAACCAAACATTAGAAGTGTTCGCCGAAGCCGCTCCTGCGAATATGGCGGTTGGCAGCGACGACTCGTGAGGTGTTGGGATTAAGTCGGCCAGTAGTGAATGTGTAGAATAAAATATGTAAGTCTTTGTGTTATTATTAAATGACGGGTCAAATAGCACCGCCTTACTATTCAAGAACAATTTAAATAATATTAAAACAGGGACGGGCGCCCAAGGAGGGGAAAATATTAAATAATAATAACAATAACAATAATCATGGTAATACAAAATATAACTATACCAATAAAACGATGTGCCGTATTGGCAATAATACAATACCGAACAATAACCTAAAAGCGTGCGCCGGTCCTCGGTCCGCGATCACGTGATTTTCCACGACAGCGGCCTAAAACGTCCGCGCAAAAACCAACCGCGACGCCGCAACGATCGAGAAAAGACAACCGGGCTGACTTCACCAACGGCTTTTGCCTGCCGTTGCTTTAAGCCGTATGTGACAGAGGGGGGAAAGTTAAACCGGTAGACAGTGCGTCCAGTTGAGCGGGTTATTATGAGCCGTCTCGGGCGATGCCGGTGGGAACTTGATCGTGTTCGAACAAGAAGATTATTTCAGTTTCAATATTTATACTGTACATAGACTATTTTATTTCTCAGTTAGAGATTTCTGGTTCACAAAAAAAAAATTGTTTAGAGGTGAATTCTACATTTATTTTTGTATAAATTGTGAAGTAATAAATAATTATTTTTACGTGTTTTAAAAGTTTATTTTCTGTTGATTTCCTTGCGTCGAACCATTGATTATTAATAGTACTATTTATAATCAATGGTCGAACGAAGAATTAGAATCTTTCCGGAATTTATTAGTGTCTTACACGCTCTAGTAGATTCCTATAGTTTAACATCCGAATTAAATTTGTGGAATGTAAAATTAGCTAAGCTACACGTTGTTAAGAGTAAGAGTAGTCTTGAAATTCTTTCCCCGTGTAATCAATCCACGTTTTCCAATACAAATATATTAATAAAACAATTATGTACACTACCTGTCTCAAAGGTTATTTATGAGAGAATTTTTTCATCTCTTAAACGTTATTCAAGAAACACAATGGGTCAGATAAATTTTAATAAAATTTTACTTTTATCGTAATTTATAGTGATTTTATGTCTTTTGTTTAAAAAAAAATTAAATGTGCTTTCCATACTTGTCCATAAAAATATATCTACATATCCTTATAATAATAGCCTACAATATCCTTAGCCTATTATCAAGGGAATTGGACAGGGTCTTATTATTTATAAAAAATATTCTTATATTTGTAACAGTACTGAAAAATGCTCCATTAGAAAAAAGACCACAGAGACGCCCAAGATTAAGATGGGAAGACCGGGTAAAAGAAGACGTGGAAAAAGTAAAACCAGGAGATGATTGGAAGGAATTATCATTAGAAAGGGAAAGCTGGAGGCGAATTTGCTGGACGGTATGGTCCAAATGAGGCTGGTAACCAAGGAGAAGAAGAAGAATATTTGTATATAAAATAAATATATATATTATACAAGTTTATTATTATTTCTATATCCCCCTACCGTGAAAAATCCTAAATACACCACTACTGTGATCAAATAAAATATGGTTATAGGTGGTCCGTACATACTGCCGCGGTGGTGGAATTTTTTTTTTTTTTCTCTAAACCGAAACCTATATTTTGATATTTTTTAATTTTTTTTCCATAACCCGAACCGAAAATATAGCTACAGGGACAGCGCGAGGGGTGGACAATAGGGGCAGTTGCCCAGGGCCCCGCGCTTTAAATTATAATTAAGGCCCCGCGGTTCTGATTTAACTGAACTTAAAATATTTTATTAATATAAATTATAAGACTCAATATTTATTTTATCCAGAGCCTCGTAAACTCTAGCACCGTCACTAGTTATTATAATTTGTACAACTATTACCTCTATTAACTTATCACTATAATTATATGGAAAATTTAATAAAAAAAGCCCACTAGAAACAATAAAAATAAAATAAAATTAATAAATACTATATTGTATAACGCGTATCAAGTACGGCCAACGCGACGGTGGAATTGGTCTTGAAGCATTTTATCGTGGCGGTATGCGTTCGTTATAAAAAATACGTGCGTTACATTTTACCGCAGCAGTGTGTGAGATAACCTTAAATCGTAATGCCAAAAAACCGATCGTTAACAATAATCGGTTCTAAAAGTATACCATATAATAATCAATCGTGGGCCGACGAGTGAGTTTTTTCCCTCTGATCATATTTTGTTCGCTCGTAGCGATGTTGAATCAGTTTTTATAATTTCACACGTCCCCTCCGTCTCATTTACCAGTGAAGTATTTGCACGGAGAAAATAACAATCGAAATTTCGACAGAATAGTCTCAGAGCCGTCCAAAGTCTTATACTATCAATTAACTGGTAATTTATCGATTGAACACAATTATATGAGAGAATATTTGAACATTGCACTTCCACCATAATTTGCCGTACGTATAAATATAATACGATAGTAAAAACTTTTGTTTTTTTTTTTTTTTCTAACGAATCGAATTCCGAAAATCCATATGATTTATTCCGAATATAATTATCGATATGCCATAAGATAATAGTATATAAATATTGTATATTGTACACATCATAATATATTTTTGATTAAAACGTACCGACGCTTAGGTTCAAAATTTCAAATTAAATTTATAATTTATTATTATATTGTAATAAAACGACGTTTGTTATACATACATATGATGTTTTTACGATAACGGATTCACTATTAAATTATACGTAATCTATGCGAGAAGTTGGTCGGAATCGGTAGTGTAATTATTTTATTGTTGTTTTTTATTCCAAACCAATATAGTATACGACCCGCACTGTTTATTCCGTTACTCCGTCACTGTTTCTCTCTCTCTCTTACTGTCTCTCTCTTTATCTCAATTCGTCTGTCCGTCTCTCTTTATTGTTACTCCATGTTTCTCTCTCTGTATTCTTATTTGTCTGTTTATTTTAATGTCTTAACATTTGGATGTTTTCCGCAATAAAATTGAAACAAATATTTATGTACGATTCCCTCCAATTGTTTCACTTTTGATTCGTGTGTTATGCATAAAGATCTTTGAAATATTACAAACCGGTTTACTAGCGGCATGATGCCGGTCGCTAACCGACATCGATCCTTCTCACGGCTTCAGTTTGAACGGGCAGTTGGCGCGTTACGGACGTCTACGTGAACGATATACACACATGTCTGCCTAGTGGTAGCACGGTTCGCGATCGAGGTGGTGATCGCGTCATTTCGTGCCGTTATTTTTGTTTCGTTGAGATTTTCGAAGTAAGATTTTCTGCGGCGAAATGTCTTGGAAATTTCTCGTCGTGCTGGCTGCAACCGTGTCCGCAGCTTCCGCCGGACTCTCAGTTAACTCGTGTGTTCTACAAAGCGACACGGCCGTCAAGCAATTCAAGCTGTCCACTCTGAACCGTATGTTCGGCGATCTGTAAGTATAGCGGATTTCCGGCTGGTCTGGCGTTAGATTTCGCTAGGCCCTGGGTAAAGTTTTTTGAGGGTTTTTGAAAAAAAAAATATACTTGTCAAGCAAAATAATTCAATCCCTTCCTTCGTTATGTTTTGTGTAATTTTTTTTTTTTGTCTACGAATAAATAACAATTATTAAAGAACAGAGGCACCGTTTAAAAATAACTATGGTTAATATTTTCATTATAACAAATCATGCACAGTCATAGTTAACAATAAATGAATTCGTTGATCTATCGTTTCATTATTTTCCGTTTATAAATTTGAAGTAGTTAACTAGTGAGCTAACATTTATTTTATTATTTACTACAAAAAACTGTAAGGTGTAGTGTGGAATATTAACATCGATTATATGCTCTTCCACTGGAATAAACATTAAACTTAAAACTAATTTTTCGATGCTCAACAAAGCGCGAGAACCTGGACATGTACCATCATCTTGTATCGCTCCTGGGTTTTTGATAAAATCGAATCAGGACTGTGAGAACACGAAAATGAAAAACTAAAACCATATTATAATTATTATTATTTGGACAGTAGTGCTCATTATTACGTAGCATGATGTTTAGTATACAATATAATATTATCGTTATAGTTTTCAAATCGCTTTTTCGTGTTGTGTGTAACTTTTTAGGCATATTAACGTATATTACCGTATTAGAATATTGACGAACTCTCGACGAAAGAATGAAAATGCGGACTGTCCGGCATAGTAATCGCGTTTATAGGCAGTGTATAATTTATCAAAACGAGTTTGTTCGTGAACCACAGCCTACATTTTTGTTCAACTTCTGAAATAAAAAACTTGATTTAACAACCTATGGTTCTCATCGAAAAACAAAAAAAAAAAAAAAAAATCAATATAATTATCCTCTTATATCGACTTGAAAGTATTTTTGATGGTGGAGGGGGAAAATTTCTTAACATAGAAGAATAACACACATGGTCTTAAGATTAATTGTAATAAATAAATATTTCACAGAAATTAGTTAAAATGTTAAAGAAAAAATAATATGCGTGTGTTCCCGCACATATATTATTTTATTCCATACGCGTTTTTAAATATAAAGATGTTCGTATACGCATAATTTTATTTTATTTTTTTGCTTTTACTTCGTAACCGTATAAGTAGTTATGAAGTGAATTTGCTTCATACCAAGCAGACTTGAATTTGTGCCAAGAACTTTTCATGTTAATCTATTTATTATATTTCACGTTTTTAGAAGAATATTGAAATCTTAATTAAATGCACATTACATTATTATATAAGTTTCTATAGATAACAGTTTGGAATTTAGTATGGAATCGGTCCTCATAGTATGAGGTTCGTACTAATACATTTATTTATTAACATTGTTATAGTAAAGGCCACCAATATTCTTTGATTTTCTGATCTCGCAACAATCAACTATAATTGTTGTATAAAAGTCTACAACATTATATTATAAGACCAAACTGGAAATAACCGGTCGATCAAGGTTGTTGTCTCTGGTTGGTTCCTTTGCATCGCATACGATTTATTCGTTTTCTTCGAAATTCACGCGACCGTTATTTGCGAGTTTTTTTTTCCATTACCGATTTTCGGATCTAACCTACACGCGCAATCGGTCCTGTGGAGACATTCAACCAGTGCCGTCGTTAGCGTTTAACTTAAGCAATTGCTTAGAGCCTTGCACTTATAACAAATTCGGAGGTCCACGAATTGTTCAAGTTAAAATAGTTGGATATATATTGTAGGTGTAAAAAAATATTACTGCTTTTGCCTTGGCCATCGCAAAAGCTTGCGACGACACGGCATTCAACGACCAGTAATGCGATAGTCCTATTAAATTTGGACGAGAAATTTAAAAATTATACGTGTGCGTGATAGCATACGCGAAGGTTTTCAGTCGGTTGATTAATTAAAATATTATACACTTATTGAACCGTAAGACGTTTTAAATAGCTCATTTGATAAACTTCAATCTATCTAATATTTATAGACATGTCTGAAGCGAACGATAATATCAACATTATGCTAATCGACTCGAATATGAAACTTTTGGATGAATCACTAGCGTCTAGAACGATATGGATGGCTGTTTTTATTAGTATTTCGTCGGCGAGTGAAACTTTGCAATGGGTTGGATTTATTTTTACAAGTATCAACAAACTTTAGCGTCTACACGCATTAACGTATAATTATTATGCCGTCCGTTGTAAATTAAAATAAGTCACGTGATTACGATTTGCACGAAAATCTGTGTAGGTATAATATTATTATAATCATTAGTGTCTACTATTGTCTATAATCGTTTAATTAATTTTCCGGATAAAATTTAGAGTACAAATGATAAATCATGAAAATTATATGTAAATTATTGAGTTTTGTTCAGCCTTTCATTTGCCAATAAACATTTGACAATATAATTTAGGTATAATTTGTGTACTCACATTAATTTGGAAACATTACATTGTCTTTTCGTGTAATTTTAAACATTGATTTCTAAACACATTTTTATTTCTTTTTACTTAACGATTAATTACGTAATGGTAATTATAGGAAGTTTTTTATTACAAATACGAATCACGGATAAAAATCAATAATAACCCCGGAAAATCCTACAAATTATATAGCGTGTAACATTAGTAGTTAAAAGTAAATTGTTGGTGTTAACCATGCACGTTAACGCGAGATGAGACACTATACATTAATATTATGTCCTAATCAAATAATCAAACGAAATTAATGGTTATTATTTTATGGTTTTATAGAATTGATCCTTATGTTTAACGATTTTTCTATATTCTTGGTTTGGATGTCGATTAATCAAAACAATACATTTTTAACATTTTGAATTTGGTGTTCTTAAAACAAAAAGATCAATAGTAAAAATTAATAAATACAGGTTTTTTTAACACCTTTACAAAAACCTTTTAAAATCCCTTTTAATAGAGGTGTTTTTGATTTTTTCTTACTCATTTTACTCATCATATTTTTTAGCTTTATTTTATACCGGCGATGTAATTATAACTATTATTTTAAATATTAAAAACGTTTAGCATAATTTATTAATAAGTATTGTGACATTTGATAACGCTCACGTTATAAATAGCTTACATTGCATTCGATTTAAGTTGTTTGGTTAACATCTATAATTTATACATTATTAATTTATACGAAACAGTTCGATGTATCCCGTGGCCTTTTAAGATGTATCATATATAAGTAGTTTGTAAAATATATATTTTAATGTAGTATTTCAATATAATTTGCATAATACAAAAAATAATGACATCTGTACTTGGCATTCGTTCGTTCTAATATTTAATACTTAATTTTTTTTTTTGTATACGAAATACTTCCAACAGCTGTTTGTTCCCATCACGGTCACGAACCAAGTTAGAAGATATAAATTAAAATAAATTTACTTTCAATAGCTCATGATTTCTTATTTAACACATATTTATTTATCATATATTTATCATAAGAAAATATTTGAAAATATAATGGATATTAAAAATTATTAAATAGTTACTACTCGTAAATTAAAATATAAATAAACAAAAGTAAAAAAAGCAAAAGCATAGCTTAGAGTATTATTATATTTGTAAAGTACGAACGGTTTTGAATTAAAAATATGAAAAAATAAAGGAAGGAATATATTGAGAAAAAAAATAGTCGCTTTACATAGAGAAAATTTATTTTAATAGGAGATATTATTTAAAATGAGTTCTTTTAGACATAAATATTTTAAAAAATATAAGTAATTTTGGTTATTATTCTTTATTATTATCTAAAATGTATTGATATGATATTATTTTTAAAATCGTTATTTCAGAAATGTGTTTTTTATATCTTAAATGTATATTTATCTTATATAAATAAAATATATTATAATTACATTTAATTTTATGTATGCCTACATTTTTAAAAGAAGGGGGATTTTTGTTGATGTACATATCGTCTATAAGTTAAATCTCTTATGTTTGAAACCAAATTAATTGTCTCGGCCGATATATTTAACTGGATATATCTAATTTATTATTAAATTTATTTTATTTATTATTATTAGTTGATTAATTATTTTATTTATTTTTTTCGGATTTATTTAATTCTCCATATTACGCTATATGGTAGGGGCATCCTGAAAATGTAACACGTTTTGGATTTGTTATATATTGGTCCATAGGTTATGATGTTTTGAACGCTTAACTTATATATAAATTACACTGTAAATGTGTATGTACTCAGCTCTTAAGTTTACGTTATAAAAATGTGATAAATAAATTCAACAGGTCGATTGGACTCGACTATGATGTCGATGAATTCGACTATCCTGTCTACACATTTTCCCGCGCAATACCATTAAATGTATCCCTGTACAGTGCGTTCCTACACGTATTACAACTTTGCGATGAGTAACCTTACACCTAATGATGTTTGATTTTGTTAAGTTTATTGTAATTTTTTGTATACAATAATTAACATATTTCATTGTTATAATAATTCAATGCTAATATATAAGCCGTGCTATAAAAAGCTAATTGAAACGCAAACAAATTTTTTTGTAAACCTAACATAAGTTATTTTACCGAAAATTAAAAAATCAGATGATTGTAAGTTTTTAAGCTTTCAAGTTCAAAAAAATGTTATGCATACTGGCGGATATCTTGCTCAAATTTTTATTTTCATTTCCTTTCAAATCATTACATTTATTTCATTTATATGTAAATTGCCGGGCTTATCATAAAATTTAAAATCTATATTTACAAAATATAAAAAGCTTGTATATTTTTTTCGTATACCATTATGCAATACGTTTTCAAGCTTTCCGGACATCCTATATATTTTTTATATAATTAAATATCACGTTTCAAAATGATCACAAGTTACATATTGATTTCGAAATCATACGATCACCTACCATATAATATTATGTTCTACACGCCAACCCAGCTATGCATGTAGTACTTACGTATACACTCTCATGGTAAAAATAAATCCAAGACGATGCCCTTGAATTCATATTCCACGTGTTCTTGGCACTTGGTGTTATTTTCTTTGTTTTTTAAAATATACAAGTTATGTGATGTTGTATGCATATATGAGTGAATATAGAATGAATAAAAGAAATTGTTGGATACGATATAATAATAAATTTGATAAAAATCATGCCGGACTGGAATGGACATTTGGACTTAGTTTATCGCAGTAGGACGTTATAAACCGGTTATAGATGCAAAGAATGGCTTGTGAATTAAAAAAAATCAAACTAGGTAAATCTATGAATTTATTAAATTATGCACAGGTAAATAAATAACTGTGTTTAGTTTTAGGTATGTGAAATGTGTTTTCTTAATTTTATTGTATATATTAAAAACTATGAAATAGGTCATATCTTTAAATTAAGGTAATAACAATAAGAAAAAAATTATCTTTACAACATATTTAAAAAATAAGTTGGATGATAATTTATTTATTATGTAAAGCATTTAATTACCAATGTACTTAGCAGTCTTCTTTTTTTAACGAAACTATCAAGTTTTAAAATATATATAATAAAACCATTTATAACTTAATATAATACCTTCATATAGTAAATTAATCTCTGTCGATAACTGTGATATATCTAGGAAAATAAATCATATAAATTATTTTTTAATAGTTGATTTTGATTAAAATAAGCATATATAGTTATTATTGTATAAAAATTGATGAAAGCCATTTAAAAAGTATTTTGAACATCTTGTTATTCACAATAATATAGAAAATAACTTCATAAATATAGCTATTACTTACATAATTATGATAATTATTAATAAACTAACACGAATTAGTTAAACTAATATAAATATATAACTGTACACTTATGAACTTTAAAAATATATGTAAGTATGACATTTTTTAAAGATTTTCTTTAAAATATTAGAATTTTAATCAAATCATAATTGTAATTGTTTCAATATTATAATTGTATTTTTATATTAAATATTTATCTATTACAATTAAGTACAAATTATTATTTTAACCATTGTTTCGGGCAGTTTACAATTAGAAAGGCATAGCTTCTATAGCGAGTAATAACCAAAAGGAGTTGAACATTCAAAATTTGCTTATTGGGCAACGCCGAGTATAAATTAATAAACATCTATTTAAAAAAAATAATGTACATACACTCACTCATTTATCATTGCTAAATCTCAAAAATTATAAAATATATGACCTTGAGATTTGGTTTCTTCAATACACTAGACGTGTAATAAGAAGAGATTTAAAAAATTAATGACACCGGCAAAGACGGTTCCATGAAGGAAAACCTGGTAATCTAGTATACAACCAAAACTACCATACCGATTTGTTTGAAATTTCGTTTTGTTTTATAAGCAACAATTACACCAAACTAGACGTTAAATAGTGTAAGATAGTAATCCATTAAAAACTATGTCCTGGCCAAGATTGTTCCGTGCAAAGCTGGATTATTTAACTAGTATATTATGCAATTATAATATAGGTATTTCTATATTAGGTAATGTCTCTGTCTTGGAATTGTCAACGTTACTATTTTTTTGCAATGGATATTTCCAATATTATTATACACATAAAACTAGCGGTTTCAATGCACGTAATAATATATGTGAAATTCACGAAAATTGCAGACAATATTAAGTCATTATTAGCCGTTTTGAATGAATATGATTACAAGAAGTATAATCATACAAATGCTATCGCTTCAGTAAATCATACCACTGAATCGACTTCCCCGTGAAAGCATATTAAATACTTGATGAAAGGCTGACAAAGCAATATTGAATCGGTAATAAATCAATTTACTAGTGAAAAAAAATCAACCAACGTAAATTTATTGACCTTCCGTGCTCCGCAAGTTTAGCCTTAGATTCACTAATAATTGAATTTTATTTTTCTATTGATCTCAAAGAAAATAAACCCGGTATCTATGGTCATTAATTACAGTATATGCATATGAATATTTTTTTTTAAAATAGTGTTGTAAAAGTTTAGAATTTTTAAGAAGGGTAACATTTTAGTGTTATCTTCGGTTTTTGGTCCCAATGCTTTGTCCAAAATCAGGTCTATTTTGAAGTTTTGACGTTCACGTTCATATTTACGGCATTCGGTTATGATAAATAATCGAATTTTACGTATATATAAGCAAAACGATTGGATATTTTCATCAGCCGGAAAAGAGAGGATGGGGTGAAATGTATACATACACATAATCAATTCAGAAAGGTTAGTGTGCACGGGGTTTTCAATTAATTCAATAATAACGATAAGGGAGGATCCTATATACAATTATAGATATTATATTGTTACAATTTATAAGTATACAGCAGTTTCGATCCTTATGTTTAAGTATTTCGAATTTATTACTTAATTTAAATGGGCAGTGCTATGGTGGACCATAGTAGGCTGGTACTATAGAATGTATACGAATTGTACAACTTTAAGTATATTTTTGTGAGAATTAGTGTAATAGTTTGTGAAAATTGAGAGCTTCAATGATAGGATATATTTAGGAAAAAAATAGTGGTCGTAGCTATTACAGATTTTATTTTTATGCAATTCTCTTTTAAAATTAACAACGGCGACACCGTATGTATATAGCAATATAATCAGGCGATTCAAGATAAAAAAAAAAAAAAAAAAATCATAAATTTAATATAATAATAATAATAATAATAATAATAATAAGTATAATGCATACATTTTCATTACTCTTGTATTTACCTACATATAGTACGGAACACTTTTTCCGCGCATAATAAATAATAATAAGCGTATGTTTGATGTCTATAAAAGTATAAGCTATTGGACCACTGCCTATAATATTCGTATAATATTATGTACGTGTATAGTTAATATTTATTAACTATAAACGTAAATAATAGTTGTAAAATTTCTTATATTCCTCGTTTTTAAAAAAAATGGTATAATACATTTTTGGGAAACTATATTTTTAAACGATCAATATGTTAAGTATTTTTTATTATTTATTTGTTTTTTTTTTTTCATATAGGCTGACGACCGAATCGAACGGAAATATTTACATTGTATCGATCTGCCGTCCCGTGCCCCAAATTTACTTTGATGCCAAACAGTTGGCCGGATCCATAAAAATTACCACCGATGGGTACACGATCGATCTCGGACGCATCGATCAAACGAACGTCGTCGTCAACGGTTGGGATTTTATTTTTCGTCTAACGAAATTCAAATGTTTTATTTTGCTTATATGTTTTAGAAAACACTATCGTGCTCACATACGTCGGAGGCGATTCGGACAAAAATCCGAAGGACACGTGTAAAGGTCTAAAGTGGAGTACTTATCTGACGTTCATATGCGACCCGTTTTCAACGAAAGTAGGTTAATCTGAATTACGAATTTCCGAGAGGGAAATATCTTCTTTTGCCGTGTTTTTCTTTAACCTAATTATTTGAAAATTCGTTTAAAATCTTTGTACAACAATATTGTTAGCAGTGAATTGTGCAATAATGAACAATTATATATGTCTTACACATATTTTAATTAAACATCGATAAATGATCGATTAATGATAAAATATTCATTAATTTTAATAGCCCTGTTTTTGTACTGATAACTGTGGTCAATAATTTTAATTTTTATCATTTTTTTCTGTCGAAAATGAATTTGAATTTAATGTTATAATATCACTTGTTCAAATGATGTTAAAACGTTTATAATTATAACGGGGTTTTTTTTTTGCTTTATGGGTCCTTAAGGCCTTTTGCAGCTTCTACTAAACCTCTCCACTTGTCACGATCAATGGCAGTCTCGAAACTTGCTGCTTCGTCCACCATTCTTATATCTGCATTTAATCTATCCCACCAACGTTGGCGAGGTCTTCCCCTGGGACGCTTGCCAGTAAGGTTATTATTCAGTACTTTTTAAATCATGCTTCCCTCAGCTCTTATAACTGGGTTATCTAAGGTAAATCTGATGTTTATCGAAAAAAAAAAAACAGTAGAACCATTGATTATTATTTTCTAATAACTAATAATACTTATAATGAATACATTCTCGTACCTATTTATAGATATAATAACTCAATCCTATTAATTTAGTCCAACATTAATTTTGAGATTATTATTAACGTGTAGTTCACAAAAATGTTTACTCAATTATTATTGCCTATTATAATAGGCAATAAGGTCTTAAAATCTGAACGAACATTTAAGAAATTTTCGGGTTGAACCAAGTTTTTTCCTTGACCTTTTAAAAAATAAAAATTACTATAATTTTTTACGTATATTTTTTAATTAATATTTCTGTAGCTTATTGCGTTGGATATAGATTGTTATAAATTAATAATTAAATCAAATGTCTGCTTGATGTTTATCAAGTAAATATTAAAATAATAGTATATTGTATTAAAGAACATAAATGCTCGTAAAAACTGAAAAATTCCTTTTACTTACTCCGTTTACTTAAATTGAATCAAATATCAAATCTTAAAAAAATTAACTATCCATAAGATTAATTAAATTAAATCTAAGTACACGCAAAAATATACTTAAAATAAATTTAAGTATGTATCTCAATAATGATTTAGGTTATATTTTTTTATTGTAGTCTACAATGATCTCAAACTTTTTAAAATTATAATTTTCATTGAGTATTTATATTTTCTAACAATAATAAGTTATTTTTATTTATTGAGTGTCTATGTATTTATATCAAACAAATTGTTAACGAATATTTTTTCAGGATGTGTTAACATTAATTGATGAAGATCCCGATCAACCTGAAATATGTCAAATATGGTTTGAAATAAAAACATCCAAAACGTGTAATCGCCAGCCGGAAATTCCACTAGACGTTTTGGATAAATATTTAATGAATGAAACCAAACAGGTGACAATAGCAAAATAAATATAAATTATGTAAATTACCTCTCCTAAAACACAGTTTCCATATGAACATTTTGGTGCTGTGCATTTGCGATAGTAGTTATTATATTTTATGTGAAAATTATTAACAACTTAAAAAGAATTTTTTTTTGTGCTTTATCTGAGTTAAATAATCTATAATATATTACGTATAATAAGTTTGAGTGTTAACAATAACGGTTGTTGCCAGAAGGCATGTAGGAGAAGCCTACATTGAGTATCGTCAACTCCTGAGATTAAAAAGTTAAAACAAATTATAAATAATTAATTGTTTAATAATTATATTTATTAAATAATTTTTAATTCATTGACACATTCGTAAATATTAATTATTTAATCTTCAAAACTAATTTGTAATATACGTAACCTTGATTTTTGACGTAAACTCAATTTTTAAATATTTGAAATTAATACAGTTATAAATATAGGTAGTAAAAGCAATTATAATAGTTGAATGTTTAGAAAAGTTATTATAACCCATTTTAAATTCAAAATAAATAAGTATACACTATAATATAGTGTCGGCACACGGCCCGCGAGACTTTTTTTATTTGATCCGTGCTATATTTTATAATTACATCATACAATTTTAATGTTTACTGTCAATACTCTAACTTATCGATATAATAATTGTTATCTGGTATTAAACATCATTAAATGTCTAAATATCATATGTATGTTAAAGTATAGTCTTCAACCATAGCTGTACCATAATATTTAACTATATCAGTTTCTTCGTATTATTCGTATCGTGGTATCGTGTGTGTTGAATATATTATTTCCGTGTATATATACGGGTATGTGTTAATTAAAATTCTAAAATTCATATTTTGAATAACCTTTTTTTTGCTCTAGCCCGCTTAAATTTAATTTTCTAAAAATTGGTCATCTAGTAAATCTAATTTCCCATATCTGCACTATATGAATATATTCTTCTAAATAATATCCTACTTATTATTTTTTTTTTTAAAAAAAAATTAAACTTATTATTAAACTCAATGCGTATAAATTATTGTTTTATTACATTTTTTGCGTGCAGTATTTTCATGTATAATTTAAATAGTTTTAAAATTTTATTTTTCATTCTTTGTATTATATTTATTGACAAAAATACTTAGTTAATTATATAATATAATTACACAACTATCGAAGCTCGGAACGTTTGTATAGACATTTGTATATTTGTTTAGAAAGTGCAAATTGAAATTATGGTTCAATAAAAATTCGATCCATAGTATACAGAATACAAATACAAAAAATATTTTTGCATAATTTTGCATATTTCGTTATTTTTGTAGAAATTCATATATTTTAGGTTATAAGAATTTTTATATGCATATTTCATAAATAAAACGAAACAATTTTTTTTTACAAATTTATAGTTTAACAAAAAGTATTAGATGTAATATATCTAATTGTCATATTATGGCAATCGATATTCTACAATTGATATTGTTTGACAACATAAACCAATTCATCAATTACCATTTTAGTATAGCTCCCAATGCACTTAACATGATATTATTAATTCTAATGTACTGATAAACCGTAATAGTGATCGCCGACCGGGCCTGAATTTATTTTTATTTAAATTTACCAAAGCATTATTATTACACCGTAATATCAAGTGGTCGTTATCAGTTTTTATACATTTATACTGAAAAAAATTAAAGTTTGGTGAAGATAGTATAGGTAGCTTGTATAGCAGTAAGATACAACACTACACAAGTATGTAGTGTTAATTTTTTTTATTTTCTTTCAATTTATGTTCCCATAAACCAAATTTATGTAAATTGTGTTTTATTCAATTAATAGCATATTATTGCATATTTTCCAAATTTTTACTACATATTAAAACGCATATTATCAGAGCCGCATTTAAGGGGGGGGGGGCATTAGGTACAACTGCCTTGGACGCAAATTTTTTTGGGGCGCCAAAATTTTGTGGTCGTAAATTTACTCACTTGTGAATTATTGATCTTTTAAAATTATTATTTTTTTTGTTTTTCATAAGAGTATCATAAAATAATGTTAATGTATTTAATTTATTAATATATTTATAAAAGTATAGCTATCAGCGATCTAGAATATTATTAATATACCTAATATCAGTTCCCAAGTTTGTTGTGATAATGTTAATAAACATACGTTATTTATAATAATACGGCGTATTATGTTACTGCGTGCGGCGTGCAGTGGTGTGTCAACTACACAAAAATAACATTGATTTTAGAATATCTATAACGTTCAAGAGGTTCTATCACCTATATTTTCCGTGGGTAGGCCCCTTAGAGGGGCGCCAATATTTTTTTTTTGTGCCGGAGCGCAAAATTACTAAATACGACACTGCATATTATGATGTTTTTTAACGCAAATTAATTCACATATTTGAGTACATTTTAGCACATAATATAAAGTTCCGAGCCTTGATAATATTACAATAGTTATTACTGATAGTTCCCATATAACTCTAACGGAAAAATAATGAAATTAGATACCTATATAATTATTCAAAATAAGATATATATTTTTCAGAATTATGATGAAAAACATACGAATATAAGACATAACAGTTCAAGTCTACCAATTGCTATAAGTCCATATAATAATAAAAATTTTAAGCCTCAAAATAATGAAGAAAAAAAACATAGTTCAGATGTAACTGAAAGTAAAACAGATGAGAAAATACTATCAGATAATGTATACGAAGAGAAATTTAAAAATGACGATTTCGAGAGTAAATCATCCAGATATATAAAAAATATTTCTGATATAGATCATGCTCACTTTTCTGATCATAAAACAATAATTAACAAAAAATCGTCTGAAAGTGAAGATAAAAAGTTCTCTGAAAATACAAAGTCTGAATATGAAGTATCCGAAGCTAGAAACAGAATTTCTGGCCAAGAAAATGAATATCTGAATTATTACAACACAAATAGTAAAAAAATACCTATAGATAGTGAACACAAAGAAAGTTCTCAAAATATAAATTTCGAACTATCCAAAAATAAATATTTTTATAAGGACAATAAATCTTTAAATAATAATAATATAAATAGTAACAAAATATCCACAAACAGTGAACAAAAATATATTTATCACAATACCAATCAGGAGCAGATAAAATCCAAAATTGAAAATGAGAACTCTGGTAGTGAAAATAATCCTCTGAATCATATTAGTACAAAAAGTAACAAGATACCATCAGACACTGAACACATTCAGAATTCTGAAAATATTTATATTGACAAGCAATTCAGAAATGATCTTGAAAGTTCAGTCAAAAATAATCAATCTTTGAATCATGATAGCATAAATAGTAACAAAATACCCTCAAACACTGAACATATTCAGGAACCTTTAAATCACGATAGTACA
>NW_020272889.1:513028-573169 GCF_003268045.1 Sipha flava
CAAATATGGTTTGAAATAAAAACATCCAAAACGTGTAATCGCCAGCCGGAAATTCCACTAGACGTTTTGGATAAATATTTAATGAATGAAACCAAACAGAATTATGATGAAAAACATACGAATATAAGACATAACAGTTCAAGTCTACCAATTGCTATAAGTCCATATAATAATAAAAATTTTAAGCCTCAAAATAATGAAGAAAAAAAACATAGTTCAGATGTAACTGAAAGTAAAACAGATGAGAAAATACTATCAGATAATGTATACGAAGAGAAATTTAAAAATGACGATTTCGAGAGTAAATCATCCAGATATATAAAAAATATTTCTGATATAGATCATGCTCACTTTTCTGATCATAAAACAATAATTAACAAAAAATCGTCTGAAAGTGAAGATAAAAAGTTCTCTGAAAATACAAAGTCTGAATATGAAGTATCCGAAGCTAGAAACAGAATTTCTGGCCAAGAAAATGAATATCTGAATTATTACAACACAAATAGTAAAAAAATACCTATAGATAGTGAACACAAAGAAAGTTCTCAAAATATAAATTTCGAACTATCCAAAAATAAATATTTTTATAAGGACAATAAATCTTTAAATAATAATAATATAAATAGTAACAAAATATCCACAAACAGTGAACAAAAATATATTTATCACAATACCAATCAGGAGCAGATAAAATCCAAAATTGAAAATGAGAACTCTGGTAGTGAAAATAATCCTCTGAATCATATTAGTACAAAAAGTAACAAGATACCATCAGACACTGAACACATTCAGAATTCTGAAAATATTTATATTGACAAGCAATTCAGAAATGATCTTGAAAGTTCAGTCAAAAATAATCAATCTTTGAATCATGATAGCATAAATAGTAACAAAATACCCTCAAACACTGAACATATTCAGGAACCTTTAAATCACGATAGTACAAGTGGTGACAAAATAACTCCAGGTAGTGAACACCAACAGAATTCTGAAAATACACAGGATAAAAATGAAATGTCAGTAAAAAATAATCAACCTTTGAATCACGACAGTACAAATAGTAACAAAATAACATCAGGTAGTGAACACAAACAGAATTCTGAAAATACACAGTATGACAATGAAAATTCTGTAAAAAATAATCAACCTTTGAATCGTGATAGTAAAAATAGTCAGGAAGTACCCTCAGATGCTGAAAAAATAAACCGGTCAACTGAAAAATCTCCCAAAGAATTCATTAATACTAATACTAAAACAGATACATCAGTAGAAAACAGTATGTATGTGAATCCAATAAATAATGCTAGTAAAATTACTCAAAGTTATCAATATGTAACAGAAACTAATCATATGTCAGAAGTATCTGATAAAAGTACTAATTTTTCTAATGACAATAAAAATGATGATGATCATATAAGCACAAATCCTACAAACCAATCAGATGCCAGCGTTAGTTCTGATAATTTTTTTTCAAAACTTTTCGCAAAAGGTATAAATTTGTCTTCAACTCAAATAATAGCTGGATTGTAAGTAGTATACAATTAATGGTTTATAGTTAAATACAATATTGGAAATTATTTGTTTTTCAGAAGTTCGTTGATAGTTGCCTTTGGGGTCATTGGAACAGCTGTAAACCGTTATTATTATAAATTGTCGGGCTCTGATCAAATTCCTTTAAAAGGAACTTTCCAAACCATTTTTAATTTTATTAAAGTAAGTATAAGGTTTACTATTTAGTATAAGATAAACCTTAAATTATTTAAATTTTTTAAACAAATAATATTTTTTTTTTAGATTTACATAATACAAAAATTATGTTGTTGTTGCGGTAGAGATTTAGAAGCTGCCGAATCGACAAACGAAAAAACACCACTTTTACAGCCCAAAAACGCACCAACACCAACTGTGGAAGATGAGACATCGCCAAAATATAAAAAAAAGAAAATTAATAGTGATGAAAGTAAACAACAACAAAATGAAAATGCTGACAACGAGGATAGTAGTGAACAAAATACTAAAAATGGTTATGGTAGCGTGTCAAATGAAAGTAATTCACAGACTTCTATCAAGAAATATCGCAAGAAAAAACGTAAATCGAAGGGTTCGGATAAGAGTCCGAATGAATCTGGTTCAGAAAACCAATTATACGATGATAAGGTAAATTTCATCAAAGATGAGTTAAACGATTTAAATAAAAAATCAATAAAAAAAGTTATATCTGAAAATTTTAATACAATTGTTGATAAAAAAGTAAAACCAATGTTTGGAAGCATTTTTAGAAGAGCGGCGGGAGATGACAAAACAAATGATGATGAGCAAAATAAAAAAAGCTCATCTGAAAAAGAAATTTTAAATGAAAAAGTTAATAAAGATGATAATACAAAAGAAAAGCCTACATTTAAAAGCATTTTCGGAGAGATGGCGGATAAAATCGATGTAAATATAGAACCAGAAAAAGAAATTTCTGTTAAAGATAATACTAATATTTCGATCACAAAAAAAGAAGTCGACAAAAAAGAGAATCATGACGATGTCCTTAATGTGCCTAAAGACTCTTCTGAGATTACATCAACAGGCATTAGCTCTAAAAATAACGAATTAAAATTAAAATTTTTGGGATTAAATGCCGAAAAAGAAAAAGACACCGTAAAGTTAGAGAAAACCTCTGCCGTCAAATCGAGTGTGTCCGAAATAAAAAGTGAAAAAGACGATGATAACGACGAAGTGATTGAAGAGATAGTATATGTGGACGCAGATGGTGAAGAAGGTGAAGATGAAATCATCGAAGAAGTGACGGAAACGACGACCACGATTGAAGATCCACAAGACGAATTCGACGTGACGGGTACCCCACATCCGTCACATACGGTTACGGTGCGGAAGACGAGCGTGCGAAAGATATCGTCATCTTCTTTGCCGGGAGACGAGAAGGAAAACGTCACGGAGACCGTAGAAGTGTTCAGCAACACGCCGGAGAGCGAGAAAAAACCATTTGGTTTGGAGTTGGGCATCGGCAAGTCGGGCGTGAACGTGACCGTAGGCGAGAAAAAGCTAGGTATCGGTAAATCCGGTGTGAAGTTCGGCAAACGCGAGGAGTCGCCACCGAACGAACAACAGCCGGAAGGGATGTCAATCAAACTAGACAAGTCGGGCTTGCGGCTAAACCACGGTAAGCAGCGTGAGAAGAGCGACGAGAAGGAGACGAACGGCAGTCCGGAGAAAAATAAATCGAGGTCGTTGTCGGTGCCAAACTTCAAGATGTTCAAGAGATCGACGTCGCATCCGACCTCGAGCTCAGATATCCAGGAGGTGGTGGATGTCACGACGCCGGAGGTGCCGTCGAAAAAAGTCTCCCGGAGCACGTCCAGCCTTTTGAAGTTCGGCAAATCGCGGTCCAAGTCTACGGGCGTTATGGCCATCAAAGCCGACGTGAAGATAGACCCTAAAGTGATGCACAGTTTCCTGGATCACGAGAGGGATACGTCATATCTACAGCGATTACATGAAGATGTTAACGGTGCGCAATTGGTCGACGACGTTCCTGGCAAAATTATCGCTGCCGCGGAAAACGTCACATCATCTCTGGTGCCTGCAGCTAAGGGCTCTCCTACTTCTCCTACTGATTTAGTATCCATGGCTAAAGCAGCCCAGAAGGATTTAGTGTCCACGGCTAAAGCAGTTGATAAGGATTTAGTATCCACGGCTAAAGCAGTTGAAAAGGATTTAGTGTCCACGGCTAAAGCAGTTGAGAAGGATTTAATGTTTAAAACGATTGGATCGCTAGCCGGGGCTTCGGTAGGTGCCACGGGAATGATTCCGGCAACTGCAAACAAAAGTGACGACGATCGACAAAAATCGGCCAAGAGTTCGGTCAAGAAATCTACCAAAAAAACAAAAGGTGGTATAAACGATAAGCTGCGGCCTTTTTAAAAACATTGTGAACGCGTGGTGTCGATATTTCGATCCAAGAGCATATTATTATCTTCTAATTTGTTTACACGTTTTTTTGGTTTTGTTTAAATAATGCGTTTTCTGCATATGTTGGTTAATTATTCTATCCGTCAAAATGTTCGTTGGCTTATATGAAATGTTTTATGTTAAACATTTTTTTTATATTACGCTTGCCTTGGAATGTATCGATTAATTTTCTTTGTCTTTGTTATTGTATTTTGTTCGCCATGTCTTTATGATTTATTTTTTATTTCATTTTGTGTAAATTTACTTGTATTTGAAATTGTATTTTAAAATTGAAAATGTATTGAATAGTATAATTTTCGAAAATTAAATTTTAAATAGGTAGTTTTGAGAAAAAAACTTGATCTTTTATATATTTTATTTTCATTGTTCGTTAAACAAATTGGCCTGATACTCATAATTATTATAGAACCTTAGATAGATTTTTAAATAATGTTATGTTTTATTGTTATTTAAAATTATTGATTATAAATACAAATATAATTTATTGTATTTATTACCAATAGTAAAAATATGAAACTAACAAATTAGTTCAAACATGCACACTCTTGAATTATTCTTAAAAATTCTCCTAATCCACTAATTATAAATAATAATTTAACTACTAAGCTTATAAGAATAATAATAACTGAAGATGATTATACGAGTACATGTGTTTAGGGAAAAGTGAATAAAATTATAAAACCTTATAAGAAATATGTTTGTCAAAGAAAAAAAACTAACATTTCAACTTACCTTGACCTTTCAATGTTTTACCTTCGGTTGTACACGGTAAACAAGGTAAATAATGGACGACTAGATGACAAATTTTCGAATCGTTCTACAATTCAAATTCAATGCGGTTGATTTTAACGGGGGGGGGGGGGGCATTGTATCTTTTGTACAACTACTAGCAGCGGCGACCCGCGAAATTTCGCTTGTTGTGAACCGATAAATTAACATAAATAAATAATTATCGGCCGGCGGCAGCGGTGGTGGGATAACGGGCGCGTGTCCGACACGCGTTCACTTGAACCTGTCAGCGACATTTCCTTTTATTTTCCGCGCCGAATCTCCGCGGTCGTCCCTCCCTTACATCCGAGCGTTGGGTCCAATCGATCTGTTTCGTTATTGAAATCCTGCGACGTTGGCTGCACGACGGAGGGATGAAGGGATGTTGTCGTCGACTTGCCGACCGTTAAACGCACAATGAGAACACGTTATATAATTATGTACACATGATCGACCCTAATTTTGCCGAGTGACCGGCCGAACGTGTTTTCGACGTACGGTTTACTGACGTGTGGGGGCGGACTGGGCAGAATTGACTTACGAGTCGACGACTATCAATAACCAAGCCAGACTTAGAGAGTGGCCAAGTGAACCAAGGTTAGCTATATTACAAGGGCTGGCGTTATCACATTAAACATTTTATTAATTTTAAAAAAATATTACCTAATGCAGTGGCGTATTTATTGAGGGGGGGTGCTGGGGGTTACGCCTCAAAAAAAAACATTTGAAAACGTCAAATTTTAAACATATCAGTAATATAATAATTTTAATTCTTTTATTCAATAAAGTATTAAAGTATAATGAAAAAAAATATAAATATATATATATAAAAATATTAATATCGCTTACAATTAAATTATAGTCGAATAATAATAACAATCGACCACACGGCACTCACACACACATGGTATATAAATAATCTGATCTGGGTAAATTATTGTTCGATAAGAATATCAATATCTTAGTCCGTGACTGTCACGTCTTGTCAGTTATCAGTATATACTATGTACATCTTATGCATATTTATGCACAACATAAAGTAATATAAAATACGATTAATACGATCATACGTTTAATTTAGTTATTAATTAAATAAATTAAATTTAATTAAATTTATATAATTATTATTATTATTTAGTATTTTAATAATAAGTTGATAAAGAAAATTTTATAGGAATTTGTAGAATTATTTCACTATTAAGTATGACCTCCCCCCCAAATAATTTTATAAATACGCCACTATCTAATAATAATAGGTAAAGTTATAATAATTATAAGGATGGGCCAATAACACCATAGGCGTAAACTGCCCCCCAGGAGCAATTGTCCTCCTAGAATAAAATAGGAGGGGTAGTGCCCCCTTTGATATTTAACATACCTTGTTTTAAAATAAGTACAAAACAGATGGTTATAGCTATTTCTATAACATTTTTTTTTTTAAATCTTAATTTTAAATTTTCGCTTATCTAACAAAATGTTAGAAAATGAATAATTTTATACAATAATATGTAGCTAGTAAAACGACGTTTAGTCTCGGACACCCTTTTCGTTAGATATGTAATTATATTTTTGCCCCCCTTAATAAATTTCCAAGTTACACCTATGGATAAGACTTTTTACCGATACCCGATATAATTATCACAAGTAAAAACTAAGTTAATTTTTAATATAATAAGTAAAAAATCAACTTTTGTGGTAAAAAACATAAACCGATATTAAAATTAATCCGATACTACAAATCGATAAAACCGATATCACATAATAAAAACATTAAATTATTTTAGTAAGTAAGCAGTTTTATTTGCAAATTAAATAACCATGTTAAATATGTGTTATATATGTATGTCCGTAACAGTACTATCGATATTTAGTGATTAAAATATTGTTTTTATTGATATTAATCTATTTTATGCTGGTGGTTCTTTTTTATTTTTTTTTTGTCGTATCGGTTCAGATACCTGTTTTGAAAAGAAACCGATACCGATATTTCTAATACTACCAATCAAGGCCATATCTAAAAAAAAATTTTTGGAGGGAGGGGTCCAAAACATGTATATTGTAATTTTATTATATTTAGATTTTGACTTTTAATATTGGGTTAAAAATAAGAATTATTAGTCTTCTTTTATTAAAATATAATAAAATCAAATAAACAAAATTACTTTGAGATCTTGTCACGTCAGATTTCTATTTAAAACGCGCGTTTGTTAGAAACCTGTGATCATTATTATAAGACGCTATATAAATATCTAAAAACAGTCAATGATTAATTGGAGTTTAAGTCATTTTTGATTCAAAACATTTGTGTTGGTATTAAATATAAATAATTATTTCAAACATTTGTGAAACATTGAAGAAATTTCGTGGGGGTTCCGGACGCCCTGGACTCCCCCCCCTGTCCTTGCCATCAATATCGGCCGATACCAAGTATCGGTTCTAGGATCGGCCCAACCCTAATAACCAATAATTTTACGACTTGGATCCATTCGCTTTCCAACCGTTCGTATTACCTCGGTTGTCATGGAAGGTATTTAATTAAAAAAAAATTAAACGTAACATTTTATCGAAAACGCATAGCCCGTGCGCTCAAGTCGTCCGGACCAGGGCGGATCGCACGGTGCGATTGCGTATGCAAATAACGCAAATCAACATATATGTGTGTCGTGCGGGCGCACAACGTGTTCGGGGCGCGCAGTGTTTACCGTTCTCACCGCGGACTCGCCGCAGCGGTAGATTTCAGGTAGACGAGTGCGCGCGTACTTCGCAAAAAAAAAAACATAAACGCACACGTACACGGGGCGCGCGAAAAAAAAAAAAAAAAAAAAAAACGGAAAAGAAAAGAATTGTGCAAATATTAGCGGTAAACAATTAATATTTGGGTGTTTTTTTTTTTTTGATCGTTTCCTTGGACTGTTCCGCGCGGCAGCACTGTTGTGGGAACCCAGTGGTGCGGTTAATGGGCCGTCACTAATATCGTACGATTCACGCACTCGTATACAGTTATATTACACGCATTGTCCGCGGTCTTGTTCTAATTCGACGCGTGCGCTCATCCCGTCGGCCGTACGACCCACTACCCCCCGGGCCGGGGTGCGCGTGCACAATAGTAAACACGAACAACCAGCGGATTCGGCGAGCCCCTCGACGAGCACTGGCCCGTACCCCGTCGGACACAATCGGAAATACCGGCGGAAACCCACTCGCGTTCCGTCTCGCCGTGCACCCGTACCGTATTCTCCCACGTGCTCCTCGTCGAGTGTGTTTACATTGTATCCGACACGGTCGCGAACGGCACGCGACTTTTACCGAGTCGGTTTTCAAACAGCCGATTTATTTTCATAAGCATCGGAACACGTACGATAACGACCGTGTCCCGGGAAAGAAGCGGTCGGCTCGGACGGGGGACGCGTGCGCGCCCGTGACAAATCGTCGGAAAAATCTCGAGTGCGGTTATGACAATCTGTTCTGCGGTCTGTACCGTGCCCGCGTGGTTTTCGTTTTATTTCACGACGACCGAAGCACGTGCCGCCGCAATACGTGTACACAAAACAGTTACACATCATCTATATGATCTACAATCGAGTTGTGCGCAAACGATAGGCTGTTCACCACTCGGTGCTCTCTCTCACTCTCTCTCTCTCTCTCTCTTTCGTACGAGAAACGGGAACGGCGAGAGGGACACGACAGTGTTTGTACGCATCGTTTTCCAAAAATATGTTGTCCATCATGGTCTCCACTGTTAATTCGCGTCCTAAAGTTGGTTATACGTCTGTGTATCCGTCGAGTTGTTGTATGAACGGGACTTTTATATTTTTATTCACATAACTATCCGGAAAAACGGCAAACGGGATATACATTTATAGCGAAAATAATAAAAGTCAAGTTTATGAACATTTACAAAACAGCGAAGCGGTAAACCATTTATTGTAAATATTGATCGAAAATTCAGCGCTTATTGTTACCGCTCAAACATGACCCAAAAATCTTACATGTAAATAATATGGCACCGCACGGATTTAAAAAATCATAAAACTCAATTCCATTCACAAAATTAATAACCCGTTGGGGACCTAACCTTTAATATGCCCCATCCGTAAAAGGTTGCAGTGTTCACAATGTACAAATTGTAGATGGTCACAATTCGACTTTCGATCAATGAAACGTGTGACATTTTATGTTAATACTCAGTGTGCTTATACTTTTTTCAAAAAATCGTAGTAATAGTTTAATTAATTTGGACAACTACAGCTTCCATTATTTTTTTTCTTATTTCTCGATTTCGACCATTCAAGACCATACGAATAATTTAACATATTTGCCATTTCTATTCTCCGCTATTTCCTGCCAATGACTGTTTCGTTTCAATAATCCAGCATCTCTTTTAACGCAGTCTTCCCTTCTTAATCGTGGTCTCCCGTGCTGTTTCTTCCCTATTGCGGTTTTCTAGGTATTTTTCTTATTGGTGAATCATGTTTCCTCCAAACATGTCCTGCCCAAACCATTTTAATCTCTCAGAATTCTTGGTCGTTGAAAAATAATTTGCAGTTCGTCGTTGTGTAGTTTATTAATTTATCTTAACATTAAAGTATGCTCCGTAAATGTCATTAAATCAATAGTGAAAGACAAATAAAAGTTCGAGTGATAGTGTTTGGCGATGTGTGGTAAAAAAACAAAACAAATGCACCGTAATAATTATCACCAACGGTAAAAAAAAAACGGTTTCAATTTTGAATTATTCGAATTAGATTCTCGTACGTTTGTACAAATCCGTGCGGTATCGAACTATTTTTATGTGCGGTTTTGGGTCATGTTCGTGCGATAGCGGAAAGCCGCCGTAGGACACGACATTTACATAACGCATTTTGGACCAGATGAGTGTTTTCGATAAGGCCGCGAAACGGAGCGCCGTTCGAGCCACGTGATGCTTTCAAATCGATTTCGCCGGATAATTCATGCGTGCACTCGGCGTTGTAACAACACCGCGTCAAGATCAACTGTTAAGTCTGTCGCTTACGCGAAGAATACGATTTCGAACGGCGCGGAAACGAGAACGAGACGAGTCGACGGATGATAACAACAATAATATTAGTAATAATAGACGTGTCAATCATGTATTCGTATTGTACGGTACCCGTACATGGGTTATTCGGCGACGTCATTGTGTTCTCGTCGAGGAGAACTTCTGCGGGATTCGGAGAGAGTGAAATAGGAAAAAAAAAATAAAACTGCTTAAGAAACAAAACAAATAGAACAGCGATTACCGTCGTAATCGAACGCGATTGTTCGATTGTTTCGCCGGACAACGTTCCGGACGGGCCCCGCGGTCGTCGCGTTCACCGAGCCGACCAATTGTTGTGTTTGTTTGCGTCGCGCGTCGTCCGCCGCCTCGGGGCCCGCGCGCGCGTGCCCATTATGCTCGTATTATTGTGTTTAGGGGTTTTACGGCGACGACGGTGCGCCGACCGAACACTGGTCTCGAAACGTATGCGACACGTGGCGCGGCGGCCCGACCGACCGGACAACAATAATAATAATAGCAATGCCGAATTTCGTAATTCCCCCGGACGAACGCGTGTCGATAGCGGTTTTCCGCCGCGGCCCCGAACGGATTTTTTCGAGTGTAATGGAAAAAAAAAAAAAAAAAAAAAAAAGAATCATAAATAATACATTTAAAGACCCCCGGTTGATTTGCATAACATTCGAACGCGTCGCGCCACGGTTCAACACCTATGGGCGGTCGCGTTCTGCGGATTTGAATTAATTACCGCACGCGGTACCGCGAAAACAACGGCCGACGGAGATCGCGACGACACCGTGTTCGACGCGTGCGCGCAGTTTATTACCGAACCACATGTATGATTGACGGACCGCCGATAACGCGTAATATGCATAACACATTATGTTACGTACGCCGTCACGTGCGGTCTTCGATATCGCATCGTCGTAGCACTGGCATATCGGCGAGATTTTTCAATTATCCGGACGAACGCCGCAATGTTATCGACCGAAATCGCGGTTCGCAACCGTCCGGGGGCACGTCGAGTAAATTATTATAATTCACGCGAATACGAATACGATTTCATTATATTATTACCCTTTTCCGTATAATCCTTCGTGAAGCCTCTCGGCGCGCTATTCGTACGCGCAGTTCCCGCGCCACGTAACCGAACGATCGTCCAGACGAAAACGGACTTTTTTAATGCCAACAATTACACCACCGTGAAGTATGTTTTCGCTTTGCTCGAATGACGACCCTGTGGTCCGTACCGGGCGATTGCCTTTGCCAGTGGTGGAGTTGGCGATCTCGAGTTGTGTGAGTGATCGCCGAGAAGGCTAGTTTTTGGATAAATGATGCTGTCTGCGAGAACGGAGAATGACGGAAGATAAACTAGTATAATGAATAATTGACAGTTACCACCAAGAGGAACGATGAACAGGAAAAGGGTATTTACGGATAGGGGAGGTCATCGCCGATACGTAGATACCAAATCCATTCTGTTACCAACAATATCGGCCAAGTAACAGAAGAAACCGTATCGCCAGCAAACAGACCACGATCGGCCGCCCAACGACAAATTTGCAAGTCGCTACGGTAAAAGATTTGTAGACCGAGCGCAGCCGACGTAAGACACAACTGTCACGTTAGCAACAATCGTCAAACTATCGTTTAACAACAATAGACAACTATGCATGTCACGTCAGTGTACGAGTATCGTGTGAGCCAACGTTGCTTATGTTAACATCATCAAACGTACAAACAGTTGCACCAACTCGACTTTCAACCTCAACTCCAGAAACACGTTGTTACGATCGTCTTCTTTTCAGGGCTAAAGGCACACCCCGTCGGAACGGTTCGCCGGAGTCGATCATCAACAGCGCTACTAAGGAGGACAAAAAAAAAGGACAGATACCGGACCATTCTATCGCATCAACGATATAAGCTTGGGACCAACGTCTTGATACTAATTTTCCAACACCATCAGACGAGTCCTCCATCACCGGCGACTCGGCCGATTCATTCATCTCCTGGTATACCACAGCTTCAGGTGATACTATAACAATAAATTAAGAACCAGACGTCTGGTAAATCATTGCTCCTAAAGTAATGACTACTGTTCAAATGTTATAAATATTTAATGTAAAATAAGTTCTAATCAAGCAACGTCCAATCGTTTATTTCTTTTTAAAAGCCACAAAAAAAAAAATAAAAATTAATAAAGCCGGCCGTTATTATTATTAAATAAATAATTTTTATATTTATAAAACCATTGCATCTCAATTTATTAAAATAAGTTGAATATCGTTTAACGGTTTCGATTTCGTATTGACGGTAATCGTACGTGTATTTATAAAAATGGTCGAAAAATCGCCTTGTCGTTGTTGAAAAGTCGACGAGACACAGCGTTCCACTGTAGGGACGTTTGTGTATTTTTATAATGGCAGATTATGCGGTAAAGAGTTACTAAGGCGTGGGATGGAAAAAACATCGTAATAGTATTGACGGGAAGAAACGCGCACCCGTTAATTACAAACAACAATTGGCTGCGGGCGTTGGAAAAATATCGGGGGGGGGGGATACGAAATATTACAAAAGTGAAAAAAGGGGTTGCTTGACCGAACTGCGCGCAGGGTCTACGTGCACTACGCGTCCGCGCACCGCACGTGTAAGTAAATACATGCGTACAAGGGTAGTTCCGTGAACGGTGCGTGTTTGCAGCTCCCGTCGATCGTCTAAGGGTTGTTTACCCTTGAGGGATTATTATTGTTATTGTGTGTGAGTGTGTGTATTTTTTTTTAATTTTTTTTTTACCGGCCCGCCGCGCTTCCCTGTTATTACCGTGTCCAAATTGGCCGTGTCCGTTCGCGATCAAAACACACCGCGTCGATCACTACCCCAATCATGTCGACCGCGTGCGCATATTTATCGCACAGCTACAAAGCCAGCCGGCGGCGGTCTCCGCGGATTCGTGCCAATCCTGCGGGCAGTTTTCCGCCCACACGCGCGCGTCCGCACAAAACCCGTTCACTCCGGTGACGGAGTTTTCTCACGGTCAACGCGTCATATTCAACGAGCATGGAATTGTAATAACAGCAACAGTTATTGCAATCATAATTATCATAATTACGATAATCAGTATGACGTTATTGAACGTTTAACGTCCGATCTCGTCTGAAAATATCACTGTTGCCAAAATCTGTCGAATATAATTTCCTAAAGAGATTATTAAAAATGAGTTAAACATAGATATTTTAAGAAATGTAAATACTTTCGTTATTATAATTTATTATTAATTATAATGTGTTGATATATTATTTTTAAAATATTATTAAACTTTGTCCTGTCTATATAAAATGTATTACAGTTTCCTCTCAATTTTACATCCCAGCATTTTTAAAAAAAGGTAGATTTTCTTTGAAGATCTTAGTTCAATTATTTATATATTTGATTATGTTATTATTAGTTTTAAATGCAATTTTTACATTATTAGTATTATTGTTTAGAATTTTAGCGAATTTTTTAGATATATTATTTTGATATTTTATACTATATTCAGTGGTGTAGTTTTTCCTGGAGGGAGGGGGGAGGTTAAATTTCAATTCATAATATTCTTAGTACATCTTAACACGAGGTCCTATATAATAATATTACATTTAAAATGGTATTATTATTATGTCCTGTATTTAATGAAAATTATTTTGTTACTCAATTTTTAATATATACTTAACCATAGTAAAATGAAAATATCATTAAAAAAAAAATCTGGGGGGGAAGTGGAGATACACCCCCCTCCATCGTAACTACGCCATTGACTATATTAGTTAACAGTATTGTGAAAACCGGGTGGGACAAATAGTATGACGCAGTGGCGCACACAGGATTTTTTTTCGGGGGGAGGGTCAAGGTAAAAATATAACACAGTCGCTACCCGGGTCTGTGTCGCTGTAATAATAATTACAGACACACAATACAGCGGTGATTAGTGCACACCAAAATTAATATAATAAAATAATAATACTACTGACGGCGATTTGCACACGTAAAAGTACAATTAAAATAATAAAATAATTATGTGATTGCTCCAGCTATTAGAACCGTACACGACAGTATAGGTTTACGTTGTTTTTAGAGAATGAAAACAATAATGTGATATAAATTGACGATTTGTGCCCACGACCATACAACAAATGGAAACACACGTTTTGGTGTTTAAGTAGGTAAAATAATATGCTAATTCCAACTTAAAAACGGCGATTCGCGCGTGTAAATAAAAGTAATAATAAATTAAATTACAATAAAAACGCACATGACAATAACTCATCTGAACTAATACAGTGGCTGATACAAGACACAGAATAAATCACGTACGGATATAACAATAACACATATACAAACACAGACACTGGACTTATACGTTACATAACACGAGATACGGACAACGAATAAATAGATATTAAAATTAACTTATAATTACGTGATTATGTGCGTGTGTGTGTTAATAAGCCGGACGGTAGTGGTTTTTTCGGGTTGTCGACCGTCCAGTGATAAAATTTATTTATGTCTTCAAACTACCGTTGCGGCGGCAAAAAATATTATTTGATGAGTTTTTTTAGTGTGCTTTTTTTTTTAATACGTTTATGAATTATTTTAATAACATTTCAATTTAAATTATACTAATGAGTTTTAATATAGATAATATTGAGTTTGTGTTGACAATTAAGTTTATTTTATGGAATACGTTCAAGTCTATAAATTGACGAATTAATAAATTATTTTTTTTGAGAATATAGGCGATTTTATTTTTTTTTACATTCAGTCGCAATTTTATTAGCTTTATATTTTCTAAACGAATTAAATTAAATTTTATTAAATTTAATTAAATTCGAAACTAGTCGTACTTTACCAGCATAATAATATTTCAGACTATGTTTTTATTTATTTATTTCTAAGTTTAAATTATTTATATATTCATCTACGAGTATTAACCATTTAATAACTTTTATTATTTTATTATATACAGAAATATTTAAAAACCTTCTGCATTACTAAAGTTAATATAGAATTTTATTTATAGTATAGCAATCCAAGTAGTTATTCATTTGAAACATATAATTCATAGGTACATTTTGGTAATAATAATTTAGTATTTAGTCATATAATGGAGTTATTAATGTTATAATATTATATTTAAGTAGTTTAAAATAGACTTTTCATAAAGTGCCAATAAATGAAAATTTGAATTATAATTAAAATTAAATTAGTGTGATTGATCCAAAATAAGATAAAATGACTATAACATTAAAGTGTGCGATGAAAAATGAAAAAGATTTATTTTTATAAAAAAATAAAAATTTGAATAAACTAAATAAAACAGTTTAAAGGACTTATATATTAAATAATATTGTTACAAAAATGTATCCTAAGAACTGGAATTTCAATCAAAAATAGTTTTCATTATAGGAACTAAAAGATTTTTTTTAGTTATTATGCTACATCATGTATGTGCTATGTATTACACATTCAAGAAGGGAAACTGTATAGATTTTAATATACATATATATTATAGGTTACTAGCTGACCCGACAAACAAAATAATTTTTTTTCATAAAAACCTTTTCCTGTCAATTACGAACAATTAAATAAAATTGAGCTAAATCGGCCCAGCCGTCCTCAATTGATGAAATGTTATACATTTTTGGTTCCATTTATATATATATATAGATTTATAAATATTATTGGTTATTTAAATTAAAATTTAATTAAATATATTAGTATCAATAAAATGATGTAGAAATGTACGTTCAAAAAATCTAAAAGATCAATTATTAGTGCGTTTCAATAGATTATTTGAGAAACTTGATTCTAAAGATAGGTACTACAAAAAAAGTAATGACTATAAAAATATAATTGTAATTTAAATACTGATTTAATTCCAACTTAAATGTATAACAAATAAATAAAATATGTTTTAGTACTAAGAAAGACAATGGCGTACCCGTGAAACATTTTTTTTTTTTTTTGAGGGGGGGCATATATTAATTGCACAATTTTTTATAGTTATAACATAATCTGAAACTTTACTATAAATTATTACTAAATATTTAAAACTCTTGTTGATCACTTGATATCAATGATAACCACATTATAAAATAGTGATTATATGTGACCATCACATAATAATAAATTAATCATTGAATTATATGATAACTGGAACGCTCACTAGACAGTGTTGCCCAAGCGATCGTGTTAAAAAAAGATAGCATATCAATTAGGTGTTTCCTTCTTTGTCTAACATGTACTGCTATATAGGAAAATATATTTAAAAATCGTTTTGCTTTCAATTAAAAATGATTGAACAAATTTTTTAAGGTATTTAAAACCGTGAATCTGTTGCAATATGTGTTTGAAAACAAAACTGATTATCAAATAATTATTTTTAAACTTGAAGGCTTAAACTACCACGTATCAAGTACTAATGAATGTATGTAGTGTCAGTGATAGAAATAATTTTCTGAACCAAAAAACTAAAAATTATTAATAATTACAGACATTTGTTAGTGGCATTTATATTGGAGAGAATAGATGTTTCCCTCATATTAAATATATTAAACATCACTATAAATATATATTTTTTTATAAAGGTTTTTAGATTTAACTGGATAAAATTATGTTTGCTGTTTGTAGATATTGGATTATTATTCAATATAAAAGCAGTCTGCATAGGTGCACACGTACATTTATTTAAATATTTAAATTAATACAAAATGGTAATTTTAAAATAATTTACTTTGTATAATATATAATAATGTATTAATATTATATAATAATGTATTAGTATTAATATATAATTAGGTATTTTAATTAAAAAAACTAAGAATTGAAGTTTTAAGTAAAATCAATGAAGCAACTTAATAGCAAATAATACATAGGTATTATATTCTAAAATAATTTAAGTATGAACTTATGGAAAATTAATCCTTTATTAATATCACTTGAATTTGTGCAATTATAGGCACTACAATAGTTAACCATTTTATTATATTTTATTATATATTTACGTACCTAAGGTACGTAAATATAAATTGATTAGGTATTAAACAAATTATAAAATACAATATTAAATTAAAACCGATTAAATCAATAAGATTTTTGATTTACATTCAATTGTTGAATAGAATAATATACAAAGAGAGAGAAAACATTACCTAATATATTTGTTATCTTTGTTTATCACGGTCGCTCGGTTTTATTTACATTGTTCATATGGCTAGTAAGCATTCCAGTTATCATATAGTTCAATTATACCAATTTGGTCGAATATTGATATTTTATATTACATTGATAAGTGATTCCGAAACTTTTGATATCAAACATGATTATAATCAGTGAAAATTAAAAATATTTATAATTTACATTATTTAAGCTGAACAATTATTTTGCATTATGGCATCAAAAAACTTCTCGGAGGTGGGGAATGCTCCTGTTAGCCCCCACAGGTATGCCACTGAAGTATGATCAAACATCACAGTTTACAATTTCACATAAGTATGAGTATAATGAGTAAACGTCAAAAAGATTTCTTAACAAAACTTAAAAAAAAAAATGATTTTTCTCATTTATATATATTACCTATACACTAATATAATATTTAAACATAATATATTTTATTTTGATATAATTCTTTTAACATAAATTGCCATTTTTTTAAATGATGTAATAATAATTTAATACTATAACAATTTTATAGTCTTGTGATTGTTATATTAATTACCTATATGATATTTTATTTATATTTTATCTGTAGTAACATTTTTGGAATTAATCTTAAGATATAGACCAAAAGCGAAGTATAATTATTATAAGAGCTTTTAGGGTTTGTGATAAAAAATAATACAATTACATTTACATTTTTACATACATTTAACTTGATAGTAAAATCCTCCTAGATACGTACAATTTTATTTCATAATTAAAATAATTTTGTACTATTTTCCTATGATTAAGATTTTTTTTAGTAGAAAAGTGCAATATTTCACATTGAAATGCATGTTATATACTTTTTTTCTTGTTAACAAAAAAAAAAAAAAATGAAACCAGTAAAAATCTCATTTAACCGGAATCGATACCGAAATCTTAGTCTTTTATATTCAAATATTGGAACCGAGATTTTATATTTTAAAGAAATGGAACCGAAACCGAAATCCTTAAAGTCGTTAGGGGTTCAATCCTTGATTTATTAATAAGATCATTTAGACTTCTTATAACAGAAGAACGTTAGCAATCAGTATAATATTATTTACCAGTTATTTATAATCTTAAAAATATTTTTTTATCGTATCGCCATAGCATAATATCTTAATATTGAATTTAAAATAAAAATGTATTCATATAGTACATATTCGAACGCGAAATAAAATAAGAAAATACAAATAATGCACCAACTATTATATAATATATATTTTTTCGCACTCGTGAAAGTTTATTTCTGTATTGATCAATTCCAGTATATATGTCTAAAGTACGTTGGCGTGCACATGACAGGTCGATTCGCGAAGCGGTGCCACCGCCCTTATTCCTTCTGACTTGCGTACACCAACCACTATACTTAGGAGTTTATTTTATGGCGTACGTCAAACGCACATCTGTGAAGTGTATATTTCATGTACTTATTGCTTTGTACAACAATTACGTTCTCCGAAAATATATTATATCAAACGATTTGAACTGAACATGCAATTGTATACGTTTCATGTATGGTAGATTTATTATATGTTACCAATCAAACGCCAACAAATTGAAATACGATAATAGAGCGCATAAATATTATCATCATTTAAAAAACTGATAGAATGTATAAAATAATATAATGAAATTGAATGCGAATTCGTTTCGACAATAAATGGGTAATATTTTAAAGGACAAGATATAAATTGTATAAAATGTATTCTTTCTAACCGTTAAATATTTTTTGTGAAATAATGTAAAATGTCCGACGCCATTTTATCATATCGAATAAGTTATATGAGTAAGTTATTGTTACTTATAATTTATTTGAACTATATATGTAATGAAGTGAACTAAAAATTCTTGTTCTAAATTCAAAATTCTTAATTATGTAATCATATTTTTTAAATAAGTTACAAATAGGTAGTACTGTACAGCGTTCAAACATTTGTGTTTAAAATAAGGTTAATGATTGGGACATTATAGCCTATATTTAAACTGTCAAAAATGTAATTCCAACAGAAATAAAAATGCAATGTCTGCGATGAACTTGACGACGAAGTAAAAATATTTAGCATTTCAGTTTATTTCCATTTAAAACTATATTTGTATATCTTCTCTTAATAATTCACCATATCATTTTGGTTCTTCACAAAGATTATTCATATGTAAATTGCATAATTTTTAATACACTAATTTTCATTGAAGCGAATTTGATTAATTAAACGTACAAGATTATTATTTTCAATAACCTATGTATTATAAATATATAATTCACTGAAATATATCGTAAAACCATCAAAAGAAAATTAAAACCATACGTTTGTTACTGAACTTAAATTGTTGTTGATAAACAATAGGCAAGCATATAAATAAATTACAACAGGTACAAGGGTGTCATTTAAGTTTTATTTTATATTTTTATTTTTATTTTGCCTTCATTAAAAACATTACAGCAAAGCAATCAAATAAACAAAAATAGTAGATACTAATAAAATAAATAAATAAATAAACTAAGATGAATTAAATTAAGAAGCCAGAGGAATAAATTAAGTTAACAATGGCATGTATGATAGGAATGGAGTGAGAATTCAGCAGGAGGTTGGCGTCGCGAGTGATTTAACCAAAAGAAAATAGGAATGAGAAAAGGAGATGTTGGCTAGGAAGGAGAGAAAGACATTGAAAGATGATATGTTTAAAGTCGAAGAGAGTGTAAATGTGATGTCGAGTACAAAGAAAAAATGAGTTAAGAGAGAGCTTAAAGTTATGGTGAGGAAGAAGACTGTAGTGCATTCGAAGGCGAGTGATGGCGACGATCAATTTTCTAGAAATCCTCAAGTCGTTGAACCATGGGCGCTGAGGGATCATGCAAGTTAAATTAGACTAATCTATAGAAAATGATTACATTTTAACTAAATATGTACATATATTAAGCTGCAAGTAATTTTCGAAATATTATTTCATTTACACAGAACACATAGTTGATGAAATTATATTTTATAATTTTGATACCCAATAAGATAACCAATTTTTCCATTTAAAAATAGAAAAAAATCAATTGTACGGCTCATAAAGGTGATCTATGCGAGGTTAAAAAGTAAGCTTATGTGTTGAACAAATCAATGTATAACTATAAGATTTAAATGTGTAGATGTTTTTGGTGACACTTAAGTCAAATTTCTGTAAGTTATGATGATCAATAATTGTTGTCAGATAATTCGTCAGTTCGATAGGTTAAGTTAGTATTAAGCACCTAACAGAACATCTGTAATATATTAATTCTTATATTTCTATTTGCGTGTATTCGTAAATGTATGGATAAAAAATAACCAAATAAGTTACGAATTTCGAAATTTATGCAAGGACTAAATTCTAAATCACTATATTTTTAGTTACTTACTTTTTTGAGTAAGGGTAAGAATTTTTTTATTCGTTAATTATTCTGAAAAATTGTTTTTTCTCCGTTCGACTGTAAATTAAACACAGAGATAAAAAGAAATAACTTGCAGCAGTCAAGCTTTCAGATGCAGGCACGATTAATTCAAGGCGTAAAGGGATGGTCCGCCATTTTCCTGGGTATTGCTGTTGCTCCACCCCCTATGGGGTGAGTTCTACGCGAAGCGACGACACAGTTTTAAACGAGTCTCCGCCACCTTTTGATAATCGCAGTTAGTCGTATGACCTCGTTCGTCGAAAACGGACGGTTTCAAATTTTTATTTAAAAAAAAAAACAATTTCACTAGAAATCTTTCTTCTTTGTCGTTCTATAATATTTAGCTTGTCTTAATGTTCTTCTATACGAATTACATCATATGATTAACAATAACACTATTGTTATTATGAACCATAACACGATGACACCATCACCGGACATGCATAACATTTACGGTTTTCACCAGCATCATCATCATCAACAGCAGCAACAGCATCAGCAACAATCACCTGACTTGCTGAGGAGTGGCGGACATGTAGTGACCACCAAAGCCGATTCCTCGTCATCTTCTCCATCACTCTGCTATAAGTAAATAGGAATTATTAATTAGTACTCAAAAACTTTTAGAAAATAAAGAAAACAAACTGTTCTCAGAAATAAACCATGACCAAAGTAAATTATAACATTTTTATACTATAATGTAACTATTCGTTTTTATTTTATTTTTTTTTTTTTGTTAAATAAAAACATTTTTTTTATATTTTCTATTTATATTTTACAAATTTAACGAATAGGAAATTAGATTTTTTTTTAGTTACATTACACATCAATTATACTGTTATAGTTTATACTCTTAATATCCGCCGAAATGCATTGAAATTAGTTCTTAGGGAATTACCATTTTGGTAAGAAGTAATTTTTACTAACTAAATTAACACATTAAAAACTAATTATAATTTACTAATTGAAAAAACAGTTTGTTGAGTTTCGAATACCTTTAATAATCCAATGAATATTTATGACTTCATGTCTTAGGGTCTGTGATAAATAATAATACAAATATATGTTATCATATTTTTGTAATATATTATTTTAAAAACCAATTTTAATACAAAAAATGTTGTTATATATCATAAATTTATAAATACAAGTAATTAGTTATTTTATACAATAATATTACTAATGAGTATTTACTATTTGTTATTAATTGTACTTATATATATATAGCGTATATATTCAACTTTTAAAAAATGTAAGTATATATAAATATAATTATAGGTATATAGGTATATATATAGGTATAGTCAATTTTAAAAATGCTTAAAATATAATAATAATATCAATAAAATTGTATTTTTTTTTTTTTTTTTTTGTAAATTATTATGAAGTTGAAATTAATTTCCTTAATTATCCGAAATTTTTATTTAAATAATAAAATGGAAATTTGACTCTCAGTATGATATTGGATTTCTATTGAAATTTTATTAATTTTCTAGATTTTCTAATGATTTTATTTAATATATATATATATAATTTTGTATATGTTCATAAAACTATTTCTATTTTTTATTCGAAATATAATAATATTAAAATATTTAATAGATAGCGTTGTATGAGACAAAGAAAGTTTTAATCAATTGATCAATGAATTAGCTTATTTAATAATATATAACTCATTAATTTTTGAAATCATGAAAATTTGAATAATTCTTCGATTAGTAGACAGTCTGAAGTTTCAATTTTTAATAAAATATCTGTGTGATATCTACGATATCATTTTTTGAAAACTTAATCATTTATTTATTTTTTATACCTTTTCGAGCATCCATAATATAATAGTATCACTGCCGCTGACGGTTTATACGACTGTACATTATAAGAACGCGAAATAATATTTTATGGAGCAAGTAATATATTCACACATTGTGTCTCAACATAAAAAAATAACTAGTCGCTGAAGGATCGACGTTTTGTTAATTATTTTTGTATATTTTTCGTTGAATATAAAAGATTCATCACATATTGTCTTGCATACATCGAAGCGTATGATTTTTACGGTTTGTTATTAGCTGATAATTAAATCTAATCTGTGCTCCGTCAAAACGTCGAAAATACATTTCGATCGATTATCTTGTGTGTATTTATAATAATATCGTCACCGATGCTTTTGATTTCAGTAAAACTTCAACTTTCACGCAGGATTTCATGTTGGCCAACAATACAAGTCAAACACAACAGCAGCATGACGACGACAGCTGCAGCGATGGAGATGACTCGAATTTGCCCAGCTGCACATACAGAGCTGCACATCACAATTCTTCGTCACATTCTTCGTGTTTTGTAGGAACTTCGATAAGACAAGGTAAACAATTATTTCGGCGTTAAATATGTCGTTACAAATTTTATTTAGGTTTATTTTTATAACCGAAGAAACGGCGGACTTCAATCAGATCCTCATAATACAATAACATATTTTATTTTACGAAATGTTGTTTAATTATAAAATACTAATATTTAGTTATATAAATTCCATAATTAAGTCCTCCCGCCAACTAGTTATGTCACTTTACCTAGATATTCAAGTACAGCTATTTATATAAGAACCGTGTTGGCTTTTGAAATATAATTAAAACGACGATTAATAGTCCTCTATTGTTTTATAATCTATTGTCATTTTCATCATGCTTTTGTCTGTGGTACAAGAAAAAAAAAATATCAAATATCTCATTGTCAAAAATATTATATTCTAAACTTAACGTTGGTACTTGGATGATATGCAATGGACATAAGGTTATCGGCTTACAACCCGCATGATTTATTGACTCTTTATCATTAAACTTTTGCCGATTCTGATAAAACAAAAAAATAAAAAAGTGGTAAAAAATATTTTATTAGTTATTAGAAAGACTTCATTTAAAAGGGATGGTTTGGGCGAGTTTTTAAAAATTGCAATGTGTTTGGACCATTTATCATAATTCTTTTAGGCGAGTTATTTTAAAATATTGTAATGTGTTTAGGTGATTTACTATCAATCCATTTTCCCTCTCATTTTTACAGATTTGGACTGTCCGTGACTTCCGCGGACATGATTAAAAATGGAATTTAATTATTCATGTTTTCTACTACAACTTTTCGTTGAATGTTGTGAATATTTCTATTAATAGATTTACATTTTGTATTGCTTTCTGCTTGAATTTGTTGTAAGACATCTATTACTTGATATGTATTTGGGTTAGTTGAATAAAATTGAGCGTTATAGTGTGGAATGATTATGGTTATGATAATACATAAAATAATTCAGCTCCATTCGTTATTCTAGGATCATTCATAGATTTTCTTAGCCATAAATAAGAGGAAAATAGAATCATCTAAAATATATGTATCAAGTATCCTTAAATTGAGTATAATATAGCATTTTTTATTTTCAACCACATAGAAGTGTTATGTTATTTTGATTTTGACGTCAAAAAATAATAAATTAATAAATATAATATAATAATAATAATAATAATAATAATAATAATAATAAAGGATGTAATAATAAAGGAATGTAATATAATTGTATATAATTGATTAAAATGTGCTATCGCCAAAAATATTTTCAGACTCACATAGTTGTTTTAAATTTTCAGTACATGTAAACAAAATATTAATTTTTTTTTTTTCGATTGCCAAAACAAAATTATTTATTATAAGTTTTAATATAGATTTGAGTTTTTGGAATATTAGAAAAATATTTATTTTGAATTCTTTAAGTCGATTTTCTCAATAATTTAATGTTACTATGAAGTATAGCCACCTTATAAACTGGATTAGATTCGTGAATTTCTTTAGGAATAATGTTATTTGGTCTTGCATGTAAATCTGTAAATCTTCTTCGGCTTTCCTTTTGACGGCTGTTTTAGTACACTGAACAGCTAACTGTAAAACTGAACTGTAATTGATTTAAGATTATGTAAATTGTTTGTTATTTATAATACTATATATCATTGACGAACGAGTTCATTATAACATTCATAGAACATTTTCGTTTGGTACATCGAAAACGAAAATATCCGTTTTTCAAATGATTGGATTCGCTAAAAACATAATTTTCAATCGAAACACGTGTTTTATTTCGTTTTGCAGAAAACAAATTTTCAGTTTTAAGATCGATGTTTGTTTAACTAATAAATTAAATGTTATAACGATGACCCAAAACTAAAATTAAAACGAGTTTGCGTTTCTAATGTTCGAGAAAAACCGAAATTTATAAATGTAATAGTAAAGTATATATCCATAAAAAGCCATTAACATTAATTTTAAGTTGATAAAATATTATTACTTACAAAGGAGAAATTACAATTTTTTTTGTCTTGTCTGATTTATAACATACAGAAAGTCCAATAGTTAATAACAAAAATTTTATACTCACTCCTTAAACACATTATATGGAACTTGCCCAAACACATTTTTTTCTTTTTCGGAAAAAAAAGGTAATTCGCCCAAACGCATTACGCTAATTTTAAAGATATAAATGTTGCTAAAGGACCATGATTCATTATTATTTATGTATGATAAAATATTAAGTTTTTATACATATATATTTAGTCTATATAGAACGTCATTTTTCCTCCTTTCAAATGTTCCTAACTCTGTATTTTATATTGGACCAAACATGTTTTTGAGTACCTTTCTTCAGAATATTGTCAGTATGCTGTTATCACCTTTCGTTGAAAACTATGTTTCATACACATGTGTAATTCATGGTCTCAGATAGTTTGTTTGGAGTAATTAATTTGACTTTCTTGATAGTAATTTAGATTTTAGTAGCATGAGCGCAACTATAGGGTACTGAAATTTCTGAAAATAAAATTGAATGGTATTCCTCTGTAATTACTATAGATTACATATATATGAAGAAAAAAAAACAGGAGTGCTGCAATTGAACTCAGGGGTGCTAAAAATTCTATTGCGCCCCTCTAACTGCATCTATGATTAGTATCTTCCTTATACCATGGTAGCATTGGTTTCCGTTCACTATTTTTTCATTTATTTCTTGATATTATTTCTCCCTAGGTAAAACTAACTTACAATTTTTTTTTTTTTTTAACTGTAGTCTGTTAAATTAACATAATTATAACATTAAGTTTTATTTTGATAAACATCGAAGCACTGCCGTAATCACGATATTGATTATATAATTATGATAAATTTATCGGTAAAGGTAACAAAGTAAGGCCAAGTATATAATCGTAATTTTGCTACTGTATTTCAGAATAGGTCAGAGTGGTCGAAATTTTAAATAATAAACATTTAAATAAAACTCAAATAAAACTTTTTCTAGTTGTATAATTACAATTTATCACAATATAAGAAATAAAAAAATGAAATACTACTCGTAACTCTTACAAAATAAAATCCTTGATATTCGTTCAGTATGCTAAGGCAATAAGTACACTTGTACACTCTTAACCGTGAAATCTTTCCGAGACTTTTGTTGTAAAAGCGTTTAGTAAAAATTGTAAACTGGTTACCGGCCTTAACTATGCTTAATAGTGCCATAGAACTGTGAAGCACTGACTATTTAGTTTTCAGTTCGTCCTATGTATTTCATGGAAATTATTTAAACAATTGAAAGACGCATTGTTGATTTATTATTTATCGGTTAAATGCGCGTTTTGTAAAAAAAAAAAAAAAAAAATCATAAAAAAATAATTTCCTTTAAACCCGATTAAGTGCGTGTATACGTGTAAAACATTCACACGTATGACACACGTATAATTTAATTCGAGGTTAAGTGTTCGAAAACGAATTGACCGTCGAGTTTACGTATTTTATTCGAATAAAAAAATATTCGTGCGGTGTTGGCAGGCGAATTGTCATCGGCCGGGTCGATGGGTCGGCATAATATGGTCGCGGCCGACGGATACTACGTGAGCGACGGCGTCGGCGGGGCCGGCCACCACAGCGGCGGCGGCGGCGGTGGTGGTGCCGGGGCAGGCCATCATCATCACCATCACCACGGCCATCACCACCACCATCACCATAACAGCAACGGGAATGGTCACGGGCACCATCATCACCAGGCGACGGGACCGGCAGCGGTGGTGACGGCGATGGACGCACAAGGCGTGGGCGTCATGGCCGGCGGCGGAGGGTACAGGGTGCAGAGGCAAGCGGCCAACATACGGGAACGAAGACGGATGTTGAGGTCAGACCTGGCGCCGACTCGGGCAGCGGATAGGCCGACGCCGGTCAAAATGTAAGGCCCTGACGCGGCGCACACACGCGCGCGCATGCGCACTCGTCCAACGGCCGCGAGCCGAGGGTACGGTTTTTGGCGGTCGTTTTTGAATGATTTTTATTCCGAATCCGGACCGAAACGTAAACTCTGCTCCGAAACGATATCCTGGACACGCCTCTGACGCGCGCGCGCACACACACGCTTCCATTTAGTAAACGGTTAATACTCGTAAGTGAATACATAAACAGTTAATACGTATAAAGAAATAACGAAATAAATGCTTAGTTTGGAGTGTTATTATGTTGGTTACGTACTACGCTTTTCGAATTAAAAATGCATTATCAGGTGTATAGTATAAAGAATGAAAAAATCGCTTTTAAAATTAATATTGATTTAATCAAACATGTAAACAATAGAACTAAAAACTTCCTCTTCTTTTGAAAATGCTGGTATATATAAACATTACTTTAATTGTAATACGAATAGAAATTTTAAAATAAGATCTAAAGGACATATTTGTGAAATTAAATTAAAAAAAATAAAAAAAACTGCTCGTATTCAAGTTTTCCTAAACATGTTTTAGAAAATAATTTCATTTTGATATCAACACAGACTTGCGAAAATTTAACACCTAAAATAACATTTACATTAATTCAGTTTTAGAATTGTTACACGTACAAAATTTGAAACGAAGAATAATAATTTAAATAATATTCTTAGCGTATAAACCGATTCTGAAAACGTAAAGCGACCAATTTTTCTCGACGTATTCCTTTCTTTATTTTTTCATATTCAGTCGCGATCTCATTGAATTCGTGCGCAACCGTTGATGCATTTTTTATTCAAAACCGGTCGTGCATTACAAATATAATAACACTCCAGGTTAAGTATTTGTTTATTCGTTTATTTCTGCGTACCAACATGAAGTGTATTTATTGACGAATATGAACATCTCGTGAACGATTTTCTCACCCCGGTCGGTCCGTAATGCAGTACGCGAACTTCCCTCGCGACCACAGCGTAACGCAACGGGGAGGATTGGAGAAAAACGAATTCGTTCACGCGACGTCCACACCCGTACGGATCGGCAACTCATAGGCGTACCAAGCCATTTTTTTTATCCTGAAGCAGAACTGAAGCAGGTTGTAAGGTGGTCACACTCAAAGTTTTTAATATATATGTATAATACGATTCGGAAAAATCTGAAAAGTTGTAGTTAGGTTTCTAGCAAAACAAGAAATAACGTTTCTCAAAATAAGTTGATTATTTAATATTTTCGCGCCCCCCAGCTTAAGGCGCCTAAAGGCCAAAGTGACTCGTTCGCCTCGTCCTCGTCACGGGTCTGGGGCAACTCATAGGCGCGCATCGGCAGCGTCCACGCATCGGCATCGATCGATCGATTCGGACGGAACACCGAGGTGTGCTGCGTGTGTTGTTTTCGAAGAGTAAATCGCGTTTGTAGGAAAGAAAATCGAAAACGTTTTACCGCGGACATTGTTGATATACGGAAACGGGTGGTCGTATAACGAATCGTTGTTGGTGTTTAGCAGCATCAACTCGGCGTTCGACGAGCTCCGCGGACACGTGCCCACGTTCCCGTACGAGAAACGGCTGAGCAAGATCGACACGCTGCGGTTGGCCATCGCGTACATTGCGCTGTTGCGCGAAGTGCTGTCGGCCGACTGCGATCCATTGACGTACGTCCAGCGGTGTCTGAGCGGCGAACGGCAACCGGAACGCGCCGAGTGGAACACCAGCGGTCAGTAACAATAACAACATTAATCGTATCCCGCCCAGTGGCGTCGTTTCAGTGTTTTCCAGTGGTAAGAACGGTTCGGGCGTTGCGTTCCCGTTAAACTGCCCGCTCGGCGGCTCATTTCGCCGAAGTTTCGATTGTCATGGCGGCAGAGGGACTTAATGATTTGCACACAGTACCACCCGTACATAGGGCACGTCACATTTTTCTGGTTTACAACAGTGTCTGTACGAAAGACGTATTTGTATTCCGATGACGTGCACACTTAACCAAACTCTAATACACGTGTTGCCCTCCTCCCCTTTCACCAAAGGTCGGCGCTGATATCGCCACGTGTGTATCGCACGCTGCCGAACACTAGAGAGATGTTCCGGACACCCGGCAATCACTCGATAGCCGAGTACTCGATGTAATAATTAAGACCTTACCCGGTTACTCGGTGTTTTCATCGATATATTTACTAGGCTAATACTCGTTACCCGGCTACAATCAACTTTCTACTCCAAACATCTCTACCGAATACACTCATCAGCGGTTAACAATTTTTTTCCCATCACATCGTGAGTTTTCAAAAGCGTTTCCGTAAACGTTTCATCTGTTTGCTAGAAATATACTTTTATAATAAAAAAAATGTTCTTATGCTACACCATTTGAGTCACACAACTTTGCATTATAAAAATCACGTGTTCACCTGTTAAGGAAAACCAAATAAATAAAATACAAGTTTACGATGTACCACTGTAAGATGCTTCCCGATTTTTAGAAAATAATTTAGGGTGCCACGAGTCAAAAGCTGATTAGAACCTATGATCTAAAGCTTAGGATTTATTATTATTTTTTTTAATGTCTTAATAAAAGTAGTAAATGTTTTTTCGGAAAAACATCAATCGTTATAAAAAAGAAAAAATAACATACATGCAATTCGAGGTGAAAAATATTCAATTCTTTCCAAACTCCTCATATTCAATTGAGTTTTTGGTGGGTATAAATTAAAAAATTCGTGCCCTACCTTATTTTTATAGTTCCGGGTTCAGCGTCACTTATCATATACCCCCGACAGTTTTGTTTCAACTACCTATTTAAAAACTTGAAAAAGTAACAGGGAAAGGTAAAAAAACCAAATCTAGAATAGTCAAATGCGAAATGTCCTATTTTTTACACTGAACACGCATGCGTTTTGACTCAAATTTTATAAAAAAAATTTTAAATATTGAAAATATGTATGCTCTATAATAAAAAAACCCAATAAATCTATAGTTTATTTAATAATTTTTGATTTTTTATCAAACATACCGATTAAATACTGAAACACAAAATTTTTTTTTGTCGATTATAATTTATAAACATAAAATTATTATGTACTTGTGTTATAGAATAATATTTTTTACTCTGTAGATCTGACTGCTCGACTTTCATGGATCAACTGGGAGAATTTAGGAGTAAATCCCAACCGACGAGGCGTTTTGACGTCTTACTCGATTCCTGACAACGTTAACAACTGAAATCATAATTATGTCTACAGATTAATGTGATCTTACGCATTGTATATATTATTGTATAGACGATTTTTGTTATAGGATCTTATTCATTGTTAATGTGTTATAATGTTGATTTATAAATGTACAGTAAATAGTACATGCAAATGTGCAATAGGTACTCTCTGAAAAATATTAACATATCGTATTAACATTGCGTAATAAAATTAATTTTAAATTAAAATGAAATAAATATCAACTTGTTCAAGTTTTGTTCAAACACTCGGAAATGATCTACTGCGACTACATTCCGAATCGTAGAACTTGATTAAAAGTATTAGAAACCGTGGGTAAATTATAATACAAGCGCGGGTTAATAGTAATACTCTTTATACTAGAATGGTATACAAATAAATTTTGAAAGTCAATTTGCGTATATCATCGTAAGAGCACAATTTCCTTTTATGTCCAAAATTAATACTTTGTATCCTCAAAGCACCAGATCTATCTACAAAATACAATAACAACAAAAATTAATTATATTGCCCAGAAAACTGTAAAATAAGAAAAATACAAATGATTACTAAAATATTTTATAAACTTCAATGTTAATACGCATGACTATATGTTACATTTAGAGAAACAATCTCTGTAAAATGTGATGATTCAGATAACGAATCAATCATCCATACATTATAAGTCTTAGAATAAACGAAAATTGTAAATATTACCCCATCTATGATATAATAACACGATTTTTTGTTTAGAACAGATTTTATAACAAAATCTATTCTAAACAAAAATGAAGGACGGACAACGTTTATCAAAACGGAAAATAAAAAAGTGCTGATTATCAGAATAAGCGGTTTAAACAATGTTCTAAATTCAAAAGTTACTGTAAATAATTCCAAGAAATTAAACGAACTAAACATTCAATTAGTAAAAACAAACAATTTATAAATAAATATATATTTATAAATATTTATAAATAATAATAACAATTAGGATTGTGGATTTCTTATAATATTAAATAACCTTATTATTAAAATATTATAATATTACCGATTATAAAAAAGGTATGGCTCACTGCGTTCTAATAAATGATCAAAATTAGCATTTGGAATTAACCATACGACCATTATGGTATGATACACATAAATAGTAGATGAACCATTAGCACCATTATATTCTAAGATAAAAACTCCATATTGATTCAAAAATAAAATTATTATTTTTTATCTTTATACATTTTTCATATTTTGCTTATACACAAGTAAACCCTTACTATTATTTTTCAAATAAAAATAATTTTTTTTAAAATTATTATTACCGCATAGTACATAGTAATCTCTAGTATGCTTAAATATAAAAATAATATTCAATAGAATAATGGATTAGCAATTAAACAAACGAAAATACCTGTATTTGAAATACCTACGTCATTGTATACTATTTTAATGAACTATAAATGTGTATCTAACATAATAATCAGATTTAAAAAAACAAATAATCATTCATTATAGTAATAATAATTATGACAAAACAACCAGCTATAATAATCTATAATCTAATGTATAAAATATTTTTTTGAGGGGAGGCTTCAGCCCCAAAGCTTTCACTGGATATGTCACTGTTACATACGATTATCGTAAGTTATGTAGTATTAAATTATTATGTAATTGATCTCAGTAAATAAAACTTTTATTTTTATTCTTATTATTCCCATCGATCATTTAAAACTCGCAGTCGAAGACTTGCCGAACACCGAAGGTGGAATTCATTAATAGTTAAACCATTTTGTCTTGAATTATTCATCCATCGTTTATCGTTATACTTATTCTCCATCGTAATCAACAATATAATAAATAATTATTAAAATTCGTTTTATAATGTTAATATTTTAAAATCAAACGACCTGAAGTAATATTGCCTACACGACACGCCGTCCAATCAGCATGTGATCATGAAAGTATCCCAACAGTTATTAAGAACTGACAATTAAGCACCTGAAAGTTGAGCGACAGTTATTTGAGTATTCCAAACTTCAGCGACTGTAAGAAAAAAATGTTATAATTAATTGATTTAGGTCAGGATAGTTGTTATTTTAGTAAGTTAATGCGAGTCAATTTTCATAGACCTACCTTATATTTACATTATAGAACACTTTTTGCAGTCTCTTACTCATTAATAATATTAATATTTTATATTTATAATAATGATAAATATAATTTTATTTTACATTAAATTATAATTAATTATTCTTATATTTTTAGATTCCGAGTAAAACTAAGTAAACTATTGCTTTTATTATGACGTGCGGTTTTTTGAGTCTGTATCCACGAATTCGAGTTGAAGCTTTGTTCCGATTATCGCAATCATAAGAGATTTCTGTTAGAAAATGTTATCTTATTGGTACTCAAATGTGGTCATTTTAAGAACGGTCCAAAAGTTTTCTTATTAGCTGTGGAAAACTTACGAATTGTCATAAAAAAAATAGCAAAATTATATGGTACACCGATTTTCGACAAAATCGAATTTGTTTTCGTCACAATTCAGAAAATAAAAATCGTAAAAACTTAAAATGTTCACTAAATGCTTATATTATCATTCCTTATAGATGGTTATTTTTCAAATAATATTTTTGAGCTATTTTATAGGTAATTAAAATGTCCATGCTCTCTTAGTATCTTTTCTTAAAACGTAGGTTAAAAATTTTAATGCTGACAAGTATTTTTAAAATTTAATACAAAATTCCTCATATATATATCTTTAATCTAGTTAAATAATTAAAAAAAAATTAAGCTTAATTTCACCACAGATGGTACATAGGAGTTCGTAAAGGTGATTTCTGAGTTTTTTGGACGTATTTTTGTGGACAGTTAGCAGATGATAACAGTGTATGTCAAACACCATGATCATTATATGTAACATCAATAAAATTGTATGATTATTAAGTTTTAATTTGCATGTACTTATATAAATCCAAGAAAAAGAATTGGAACTATTATTATTAAATACCAAAAAGTATTTAGATGCTTAATTTCAAATATTTCATTTCCATTATTTTACATTTAAATTGAATTACTTTTGAGAAAATTGTTTTCACTATCATAGCAAATATATACTACCACATTTTTGTATGTGCTATAAATATCAGATTGCTTCAAGGTTAGTAAAAGTATTTAGAATAATAGATTTAAATATTTATACCAGTACTTAAATACATTAGTTTATAGCTAATAAAATTTATTAGAATATTGAATATAATTGGTTTAGTTATACCAATTACATTTTCTTAATATAGAATTTATTAATTTTACTATTTATCTGTATTGTTTTTAAATATTTATAATATTGTTTAAAGTTTCCCTGATAGAGTCATCTAAACTTGTTGTTTTAATCGTTAAACGCCAACTCCGTCATGATATTGATCATAAACATTGTAATTTATTAAATTTAATTGATAATATTTCACATAGATAAATCATAGATAACTGAGAAACGAGTTCCCTGAATAAAATTATGTTTGTAACACTACTAAGCTGTTGTTTTATTGTGAATACACATATAACTTATGATTTTATATTGTCTATAAAAAAGTAATTTGCTATTTAATTTATTATTTACAATTTGCTTAACGGATGGAACGACTATCTCCAGAAAAACCCCTCCTCTATCCATGTAATCAAATCAGTTATTGTATTGTACCTTAAAAAGAAAATCATCTATACAAACTCACATGATGTGTGGGGTTAATGGTCTAAGGTGTTAATGTACTACTAACAGATTAAGAAAAAAAATACAGAGTATTAGTATTGAAACATGCTCAACAATAAATTAATTAAAATGACAACCTACTTGATGAATAGTGACTTATAATTATTAGAATAATTGATGTTTCAGCACAACAGTTTATATTTTGATAACAATTTTTAAAAATATAGGGTTGTGAAGTTTAAAAAGAAAAAAAATCATAAACAAACTTTAAATATTCTGATCAGTAAAAATGTAAAAATGAAAGTAAAAATGTAATAATCTTAAAAAATTGTGTATACTTAGTACCAGTTACTTAAACTAATATATGTTATTAAATTGTATCAAATTTTTTTACATAATTTACACCTAAAAATGTATGCATAGGATTTTTAATTTTGGTATAATTTAATAACATCTATTAGTTTAAGTAGGTAATTTATACTAAATAAATTCCTATGCATACATTTTGAGGTGTAAATTTTGTAAAAAATATTCTTAGAATTAAATTAATTTTCAATTATAATATTTTATTTTTTATTTGGTATAGAAAAATGTAAGTTAATATAAAAATACTGAATTCATAAACATAATAAAATAAATATATGCCAGTTCACATAAACGTTTCATAAAATTTAAAGACAAAAAAAAGTAACAAATTTAAATTAAAACAAACAAATAAATAATACATCTTCACAGTAAAACTATAAGAAAATTGCCACTTTCTGTCGTAGGATGGCAATTATGTATCAAAAATATTTAAATCTGAAAAATAAAAGTTTCAAAAATAAATATGTACGAACTTTTTTAAAAGTTATATAATGCACATTTAAAGGTATATTTAAAATGTAAAAGGAATTAAAATGAAAAATCCATACCAAATCCATTTTCCAATAATTTAAAACCACTAGGCAATAAATTGTTTTGGGGTTTGTTTGTTTCTTCGCGGATAAATATTTTGTCACTGTCAGTCAATTCACAACCAAGATGTTTCAACGCAATTAATATTTCAAGCTTGTATTCATCAACAAAAAAATAAAAATTATAAGTTATAAATTAGAAATTATAATATTTAAAACAACTAAAATCACTTTTCTACTGTTAATTACTACTTACCTTTTGTCGATTACCAATTTCTAGGTTCAATTTACCCAACTTCATATCTCTTTCAATTTGATTCCGTTTATCTTTAAGTGCATTGGGCTCGTTTTTGGCAAACATTTTTATAATAAATGGTGTTTGAAATGCTTTTGCTATTGCAGCAGTAGTTGCCTATATATAAAACAATCATATAATATTGTTTTCGATTAATATTAATATAAAAATATTTCTTTATCCTACATACAACAATTTTTTTAGGTTGTTAATTATTACAAAATACTTAAATGAATAGTAATCAATAAATATAATACTAACCAAATTAATAATGCTTAACTTGTCTATTAAAGTTATATCACCGGTTGTGATTTTACTTAATCTTTCATTAAAGTCTACTAACTGTTCTTCAGTGTCTTCTTTTGATTCTTTATATTCATCATCGGTCATTTCACTTCTGTAATCCAAATTTTATATCAATATTAAATGTACATTTTTGTTTTCGATACTTATATCATATGTCAATAAGATATGATACAAAAAATGCTGAATTTTTATAGACTTAATGATAGTTGCATTCATATGCTTTGAATTTGAGTTGGTATTTTATTTATTTTTAAATGTTTTACTTAGACTTTAGAGTAACAATTTTATACTTTGAAATATTGTTATAATACTTTGTAACAAGTTGTTTTATTTATGCCCTGGAAATAATCTATATTTTATAAAAAAATTTCGTTTTGAATGACATTTGTAAGAGAAATGAAAAGGACAAGAAATCCATACAGTACATTGGCGAATTCAGAATTAAAAATATTTACACAGAATAAAGTTTTTTTTTTTTATACAGCAAACATTTTGAAAAACTATGTATATTAATTATGAGATACTGAAATCACATAGCACAAGGCAATATTGTACGATTAAAAAATCAAAACAGACTACGATTGCAATGAGCCACAGTAGGTGTTATTATTAAGTAACTCTAAATATAAAAGTGAAAATATTTTTAGCAATAATAAAATTGTAGGAGAAACCGGACCATAAGTATCCGAAATAATATCATAATCCAGACCGGTTATGTAGTTAAATTCACATGAAAAAAATGGGGCAGATATTTTAAAAGATATCGAGTAAGGTGTGAGATGGGTTTTATGTGATGCAATGCAGGTTAATGCATGATTGTCAATAACGGGACATGAAAAACTGAACGTGCAGTCGAAATATAATCGGTAGGTAGTGAAAATCGTGAGAAAATTGGAAAAATGTGAAGCTGATTCTGTGGGGACGTTCGAAACGACCAGTTTACCTGCATTCTTCCAAGTCGCAGAGCTGTTGGACAAGACGTTCCAACTGGGCTTCCAAGTTTTTCCGCAGCATTTCATTTTCGTCAGACATTTCGACCACGGCTCGTGCGAATGACGAATAGCAGGCTTTCAGCGGACAACGGGTCCAAAGAAGAAATCCGTCGAAAACCGATCAAATCTCAATTCAACGGTCAATGGTCAACGAGGCGTGCTATCGGTACGAAAACAACGGCTGTAGATAGTGTTATCAATGGTAATCAAATATTCGACGGCCGAAAACCAATGTGACCGAGAAGAGAAAATAAAACTCTTTTATTTTCATCGTTTTATAGCTTCGTGTCGCCGTGCTCGGTGAAATTTTTTTTATTACCCGTTGAATTTTTATTCTTGCGTGTCTACAGGGACGTATTCAAGGGGTGGTTCAGGGAGGCAATAGCCCCCCCTGATTTATTTAAGGGGCCGCAATATTTTTACAGTGATTCTAAACAAAATAATATCGATTTTTTCGCATTCCTATTGGGAAATTATGAACAAATAAAATTATATAAAAATTAAACGTTGTAATATAAAATCATTTATATTATTTATTAGCGTTCAAAATGTATATCTCTTTAAGAGTGTTATTTGACATGGTATTTTATTGCGATATAGGTAAGTATTAGACCGAAAGGTACTAAATTATTTAAGATTACCATTATCAGTCTTTTTTTTTTTTTTAGTCTTTTATGACAATTTTCTATAACTTCATTAATGTAATTATAACTTGGTTATTATTTTGGGATTTGATATTAATTACAACTATTGTGTACTGAAATGGAGAAAATTAATTGCGAGCGGCTTTTTAATGAATGGTCGGAGACACTTATTTTCGGTTTCACACTTCACGGAAGAGGGGCGGTAAAATGTTGTTGCCCCCGGGGTTGAGAAATCTTAAATACGGCCCTGCGCGTGTTCTATTTAAATGGTTTTTGAATTACATTTCACATATACGAACACGATACACGATAATTCGTATAACATGTACATGTAGTAGCACCAGTAAATAAGTCATCGGTCACCGTTTGCGTTTGTGTAGTCTTACATATTTAATGTGTTTTAAATGTACCGTGTGAATAAATATTAAGTGTGTAGTAAGTCCAAAGAAGAGTTAATAAAACAATAGATTATTTCAAAGCGTTAATGTAGTTACACAATGTATATAGGTTAAGACTACTAAAATAGAACAAATTATCATTAATAATAACAATATTATTGAAAAAATAGCAAGAAAATGAATTACAAAATAATCTTTTAATAGAAATTCAGTTAGTAAAACTTTTCTTTTTATTAGTACTATTAATGAATAAAACTATGAAAAAGAAGTTATTTTTGAAGTGTTAATTTATGGATATTTAAATCACAGTATACAAAAAATTTAGTTTTAATTTAGCTAGTGTTTCCATTTAAATTATGACCAATTTTCATGTATTTACATTGACATTGTAAAACTAAAAAAAAAAAAAAAAAATTAAAAATTTGAGCACAGAGTGACTAGTCTTAGACCAGTGTAATTGACAGTCATGATAACTATTGTTCACACCAATTAATTTTTTAACTAGTTTGTTAGATAACTAACTAACGACATAAATGTCGCCCAGTGATTATACTCTGTCGACAATATTTTGAAAAAATGGGTGAAATAATGCGAAACAAACGTGTAATACTATAATCCTTCTAAGGTATTACATTGACTATTTTGAGAAAAACATTTTTTTGTGAAAATTCCTTATAAAATGCACTGGTTCACACCCACACGTCAATCACATTGGAAACTATGCTAGGGTACTTATTTAAATAACAGTCAATTGTACGATTGCTGCAGTCGGTCGTAGCTTGGAAACCTTACTTTCACAAAATCCCAATGTAAATATACAAATTATTATTCATTATTTATTTATACTTATATAAGTATATTGATACAATATATATATATTACAAACTATTTGTTAAAATTGGTGATTATCTTTTCACCAAGGTTTATGACAATGTTTGTAAAATTTCAACTTAATATTGGATTTTTGGACGAATTTTTATAAATAATAGGTTCCACATTTTTAACACATAAAGTAATTAAAAATAGTATTGATAGTCATGAATGTCTATTCTGTTAGGTTGATTACTATTATATACTACCCCCCTTGTAATTAGTTGATTATTTGTATATATACATATTTTTTAATATATTGTTTTTTTGTTTAGTATTGAACTATAATAAAATTGGGCAACTAATTTATAAGTTATATAGTTCATAACAAGGTGCTTGTTCTAAATTTTTATATTCTTTTGTGTAACAATGCTTTGTAAAATTAATGAATTAAAAAAAAAAAAGTTGTCTCTAAAACAATGATGAATTTATACTAATGACTATTAATTTTTATCCTTAAATTGATCAAGACTAATGCATTAACTGATAGCATTGTGAGGACCAACAATAAACTATATTTTAACTATGTTCATGAATGTGAACACATGTATTGTGTATAATTTTTTGTTATATTACTATTTAAACGTGGTTATTAATACATTATATTAATTTAAATGAATGAATAGGTTCAGTAGTACTTCATTTTTTATAGATACCATATATATGAATTTTATATTATAAAAAAATATATAATATTTAATTTTTATTTTATTTAGGGCGATGTAAATGCATCATGGACCCATGATATGTATGAAGGACCTAAAAGACAGCAAATTAGAAGTGGTCTTTCTGTTACTAATATTCATAAAATTGTTTTATCAAACTTGGATTTTGGAGTTACATCTACAGATTTACAGGTTTGAATAAAAATTGTAGGAATTTTTAAATTAATGTATTTTTATACTATTAATACTTATTAATGTCTGTTTTATTTAAGTGTTGATAATTTTAGATCTAATGCAAGTATTTACTTATATTAATATTTATGTTAAGGTATAGTCAATTACAATATACAGTATATATAATATACAATATATAGTATCTTAATTCTATACATTTATTACGCAATAAATATTACTATAAAAAGCCAATGAAATTACCAACCAAAGTTTATTTTAATTAAATACATTATAAATATTCATATTAATATGGTTTTTTTTAAATTATTTAAATTTTATAACTGTTGATATTCAATTATAATTAAATATGAAATTTACTATTTAGGAAAAATGTTTTTAAGTATGAAATATTAAAATCAAAAAAAAAAGTTATTTTATAAGTAACGTGTGGCTTTAAAAAAGTTATCTATACTTGTATATTTCTTGATCCATTTCTGGATTTAAGAATATTTTAACTTTTGTTTTGCGAATCAATGTTTTGTGTTGGCTTGGATGTTATAATTTGATTCATTTGTGTGTTATATATTAGTTTTAATACTTTTTTTTTTTTTTTTTTACAGGAGCTATTCAATGAGTTTGCTCCATTGAAAACTGCAACAGTTCACTATAATAGATCTGGTAGATCTTTGGGAACAGCTGATGTTGAATTTCGCAGTAAAAATGCTGCATTAAAAGCAGTACGTCAATATAACAATGTATCGCTCGATGGTATGTGTTTTAAATATTTTATAATTTTATTGCTAGTTAATTTTATTGATTATATAAGTCACCCTATGAAAATTGAACTTGCAACTGATTTATCAACTGTTGCCAACCTTGCTACTCGTCTCAGTAGATCAGCACCATTTCTTATAAAAGGTATTTGTGGTAGTATGTTCCTATTTTGCACTATGGAATATATTTAATTATATATTTTAAATTAAATTATAATAGTTATAATTCAAATTCTTTTCTTTATAGGATAAGAGGTAACCGGGACAAACGTGGAAATACTTGTGGTAACTCCAGAGGACGTGGTGATAGAGGTGGCAGGAAAAACAAAAAGAAAATGCCAAACAAAGATAAATTAGATGCACAACTTGATAGCTTTATCAAAAGCAAGAATAATTGATTTCATGTTTATATTTTTGACTTTTCTAATATTTTTAAGTAAATTAATGTTTGACAATTCAAAGAGTATTACTGAGTTATTTGTCTGATGGCTTAATCATTTCTTGATAGATTGATAGTAATTTTGACCTGTAATTATACTCATATAATTTAATTACTTTTAAATTTGTATATTTTACCCCTTAAATTTTGAATGGAATACATTTTTCTATTGTAATAAATTGGATAGTATACCTAAATTTTAATTAATTTTTTTTGTATATTCAAATTTGCCAAATTGTTTTTTCTTTGTACTAAATATGAAATACTTTTTAATACTTTCTAGTTAATTTTTGAGATTTAAATTGATGAATGTTTTCAGTTACTTTCTTTCCCAAAAAATTATTCATTTGTGAAAAAGAAAATTCAATATCAGTTTTTAAAATGGTTAATGGATCATTAATAAAATAGCCAATTTCGTATTCAAGACAATTACAAATGTGTTTTCGTAGGAAAATTTAACGACTTTAAAGAAATCTAAATAATTTAATTTGTTATGTTTTACTAAATACTAAAACAAATCAAGTTATGTTTAAATTTAAATTTATAAAGTAATCATTGATAGTGTTTCATTAGTTAAGGCACACCCTTTTAATTTTTTATCAAAACAACTTAAGCTACTGATAAAAATAAAAGTATTTCTAGTAATTAAATTTAAAAAATGTAAAGATGTTTGAATTGAAGCTACTTTGCATCAGTGGGAGCATATATTCAAAATTATAAATTGACAAATTTATGAAATGTAAAATGTTTATTCTCGTCAAGAATTTATTAAATTTAAAAAAGTGCTAAGTCTGATGCAAAGTAATCTTTTTATAAATTCAAACATATTTACGTATTTTAAATTGAACCACTAGAAGTTCCTTAATTGTTGTCAAAACCATAAATTGGTTTTCAATATTTTGATCTAATGAAATAAATAAATGACATGGGCATTCTACATTCAGAGACGGGTTAGGAGGTGGAGAAAAGGAGGAGTTGCCCCTGATAGCAATTTCTTAGGGGCTGAAGCTCATATATTTTTCATCCATAAATCCTTAAATTCAAATTTTATTTTGAAAACTTAAAGATTTTTTCGGTTAAAATTTGAAATGTCCTATTGCAGGCATGCCATACATGTGGTCTACAGCTACCAGTATAAATCCACAAAATAAAAAATGGATAGTAAAATATAAGATATTAATGTCATGTTGCAACTATGTTAGACTCTATCTATGATATATACAAGCTTGGATTAAGGGGGGAACAGAGGAGGCTATGGTCCTGGGCCCACAACGAATATCAAACAATAGTAAGTCCCTGGTGGTTGGTAGTTTTTTTTTCGTTTTTTAACTCTTCTTTTAGCTCGTATATAAAACAAGTATAAAATAGTATATAGTTTTATGGTGTTGTGTTCAGAGAGTTATGTTTTAGAAGTAATTAATACCAATGATATAATTAAAAGGTTTGCTTCCCAAAAAGAAAGAAAAAAATTATTTATGTAAATAACATTTTTATTTTTTGTATTAAAAAAAGCAAAAAATAAATTTATAAATTAGAATATAATTTTTTTTTTGCCTCTGAAATATATTTATGTATTGGTCATCAATATTTTGATTATGGTTATGGACGCTTAAAAATTATTTGGCCTCGGGCCCCTAATTATCATAATCCGGGCTTGTTATTTACCTATAATAATAAAATAAAAAATTAAAAATATAACAAATAATAAGAATGCCTAAGATATTTAGCAATACCTGTGATCGTGATTACACTATATATTTACAATGATAACATTTTATTTATAAAAGTTACATGTCTCACGTCATTAATATTTTCGATTAATTTTTTCCGTGACGACAGACACTTCTTCTTCTTAATATATTTTAATAATTTTAATAATAATAGTATAAACTGTAAAAATATAATCAGCTATAACAATGGACTTTAGCAATCTGATTCTTTAAGTATAATATATTAATATCATCATAATCCATAAACATGGTAGTATTATTAAATATTAACAATAACAGTTTTCCAAAAATTTACAAAAATACACCCATCCTATATTTTTGGGAGTGCAGTACATCTCTTGTAATTACGTCCAAACCGCCTCTGGTGCGCAAAAATCGTTCTTAGAAATAAAGAGAAGGTTAGAGAGGGTAAATAAAACATAGGTCACATGTAAGGTATTCGTTTTTTTTTATATTGTATATTTTTTATATTATAAATTGCGTGAATTATGCAACACAATGAGCATAACATCAATAACATCACGCCGCCATACATCATTGTTAGAAATCGTACAAATACGAGTAAAACACTTGAATTTAATCAGAATATAGAAGAAGGTAGAAGATGGAAGATATAATATAGGAAAAGATAGAAAATGTGCTCGACTATGAATAGACTGGCTATGTAACCCTTGTAAGACACCCTTTATAAGACTGTTGATCGTCGTACACTTTGTTGCAGCCACATCGCCGCGGTGATCATTAAAAAACGTTATTTCTATGTGGATTTGTACCTTAGCATAATTGTACCTATAATCATATGGTTACAAGTTTTATTGTCTTACAAAACTAGAACTTGTGTTTAAAAAAAATGACAGGTGTAGAATGATTAGTCAAGACGATGCAGAACAGGATTCAGTGGTGTAGTCTGGGTGAAAATAAAAAAATAAAATTATACAAGTTGTGATTTTAGTTTATTTTGTTTTTATTAAATAATGAAACAGTTCATTTTTTCCGTGGCCGAATGAAATATATTTTTTCTTTTTTAACCAATAGAAGTAAAGCATTAAATATATGATGTTATCATAATATATCATAAAGTGCTATGACATTTTATTACATTTAAAGTTAAATTAGCCGTGCATTTACTACGCTTCCCAAAAATAATGAAAAATAACACAAATACGCGATAACTGTCTGTTGACTGTACAAAAACGTTACTGTTTTTGACATTTGTCAAAACGTTACCATCGATATACAACCAAAAATATTTGGTAATGGAATGAAACCTATTATTAAATTTAACATTATTGACATCAAAGTATAGAACAAATTATAAACCATTTTAACTCGAAAATAAATGGCCCACTTGTACATAGTTTGTATATTTTTAAGTTATAGATAATACATATATATTTATTATAATAAATCTCATAAATAATTAAAATGAAGGTCCTCTTTAATGTCAAAAATTTTATTTTTATTTTTAAAAAAAAACTCAAAAAATTGTTAAAGTACTTTAAGAAAAATAGGTTGACCAAAGTTCATATTAATATTTGACTAGTTTTTGCTCGTTTTAAATTAGATATAGAGATTTCAAGTTTACGGACCCACAGGGGTGGAGTGGGAACAAAATTCAGGCCGGGAAATTTAAATTTATCCAGGCCACCTACCATTTACCAATTAAATCACCGAAAAAAAATTTCTTCCTAAACTCGAATGACACATTTCAGTTTGCTTATTTCAATAGAATCATAAAAATACATTTCATTTTATTTGTAATAATATTTATACTTTCAATATAATATAACTATAAAAGTATTTCAATCATTATTTTGCTATTTCGTTTACTTTATAATATGTTATATTAATATACCACTAATACAGAAAAAATTTAATTAGTATAGTTGAAACTTAAAAGAAACGCAATATTAATAATTATATATATATATATATATATTGTGTTTTAATGGTTCAGGTGTTATTAGTAAAAAATGTATTTATTATAAAGGAACATATTAATTATAATTTATAATAAACAATATCTATTATAAATTATTAAAAATTATATAATAAGAAATATTTATACATTTATAACAATAATTTAGATAGAAGCTTAGATTTTTCACCAACTGCATTTATTATAGTATTGTTATCTATTTCCATCAGAATTGTATTCTTAATGGCCATCAGCACAAAAGATTCAAGTCTTCAAGGTTGAAAATGACATTTCACAAGCCACTTGAGTAATGGGGAGGGTAAAATGTATTAATATGCTATAGTTAATGTAGGCATTAATAAGCATTTGCAAATAAATGATATTTAACTAATAAAATATAACAACATATTACACAATTTTTACAAGACTTATTACAAGGTTTCATAACATCCATAATCTCTAGGTCTTCATTTTCAGAGTCACTTATATATGACTCTTCATTATAGTCCTCATCAACAGATTTTTTTTACAAAATCAAAAGTTCACGCGTTAAATGCGATTTACTATGAACATAATATTACAATTTAAGGCTAACAATTTTTTTTTTATATAATATAAAATAATCTCAAAATCTATCCTAAAATTTCTAATCTATCAATCCATCTTGTGTATCCCACTCAACTACAGTATCAGCTCTTTTTTAAATTAAAAATGATCCCTACCATATATAGAACATTTTACATGTTACAGTGATAAGTGGGGGGGCTTCACCCCACATTGAATACTAACTCTATCAACCTTTTATAAAAAAAACCTTTATACGAAAAATTGACAAACTGCTCGCTATTAACCAATGGTTTCATGTAATAAAATAATATATATATTATTTTAAATCCCTTCGACAAAGTAAATTATGTTGTGTTTCTCAATTGGACATATTTGTCAAGTTAACTGCACATTTTATATTTCCTAATGCACAATTAGTGTCCTACTGCACCTTACAATAAAGTCTGCTATACAGTAAATACTTATAAATTTTATAAATATATTTATGGTACACAATATTGTTTTCTAAGCACTTATAGTTAAATCTAGAAAAATACTAAGCCTCAACATTATATAAATTAAAAATGATTAATCCACTTACTTTCAGATTTTGGATCTCCGACTAACAATTGACCATCTTTGCTATCAGCCACCTCAGTAGGTGTACTTTTGCGAAAAAATGAATCTAATCGATTACATTTTCCAGCGTATTTTGTAAGTAATTTCTTGTTTTTTCACGATCTCTTTCTGCCCCTCCATTCCATTTTTTAATCCATAATTTAATATTACCGTATGACCAATAATTAAAATCTTAAATAATCATTAAAAAGCTAAAAATAAAAACGTGAAAAACGCGGTTGAACGACACACTCATCACCAGTGCACAAACATTAATAAGTATAACACTTGACAATCATAATCTTAATCACAACACATCTGCATGCGAAGATTTATTTGAGTTTATTACAGATATTATTTAGATATAATATTAGATATTATTCAATTAAGGCAATTATATATCGGCGTATTGCTATATTCGTCGCCATTCTAAAGATTTATAACTTACAGGTTTCAACAGACGTGTAATCAGTAATTTATAATTTCTCAGTAATTAGATCTGCTGAATTGTGTTCTAGAGTTGAGATAATACCTACACTTCTCAGTATTCTGACGTTTAATTATTTATAAAAATAACCAATCGACGTGTCTTCGATTTTGATTTTATTTGATATCTATCCTTCTTCTTCTTCTTAGGCTTATAGCGGTCCATTGAGGACCATCGCCGCTTCTAAAATGCCTTTCCACCTCCCCATATCCAATGCCGCTCTCATATCTAGCAATAGGTTGACCTTTTTTAGGTCTTTTTCTATTCTATCACACCATCTCTGCTGGGGTCTGCCTCTTGGTCTTTTACCCGTTACTTTGTTTTCCGTGACTTTCTTAATTAGCGTATCTTCGGCTCGTCAGACATTATTTGATGTCTATATTTAAGTAATATTTTGTAATTTTATATATGATTGCCTATACTTTATGATATTCACACGGGACTATTAAAATGTAACACAATTGTATTAATAATTTACCAAGTACAATAGTTTCATAGTTTCAAAGTTTTAATACAAAAATATTGTTGACGCATTTACCAATTTTGTAAATAAAATCTAATATAAAATGACGAGGCCACAAAGCAATAATATGGTCCCGGCCATCTGGAAATTTTCCAATTCCAGACCGGCCACTCCGTCCTTGCGGACCCAAATGTTTTGAATAGTTAATTGAAATTTTAATCGAAAATGTGGACACTATAAACATATGCATATATGTTTAATTTGACTATTATAACTATTGATCGTTTTGCAATTGAAAATATTATCAATTAAAATACATAGGTAACTGTTAAGAATATTTTGCTGGGACCTTACGATTAAATAATGTAATATTTGTAAGTACTTTCCTAAGATTAACAATTTAAATAATAACAATACGACTACGTACAATACGAAAAATTTTCCGTTTTGATTTTGGATTAAAATGGTAATATAATTAATAACAAACAACTTTTTATTACTTATAAGTTTTATAATTAATTAGTTAAAAATTACTTAAAAGCATAGTTGTAACAAAGAAAACAATTTAACTGTTAATTTTTATTCCAGTGCACCACGAAAGCAATCCAATTAAATTTCATGATTAAAGGTACAACAGTAAACATAACGATTTTTTTGTTTTTAAAGCAATTTTATAGATGATTACTCTGGTCGGCAAGTAATTCGTATATATGTATTAAAATTAATACATATAACTCGTCCTCAACTAAAAAAGTCATAAAGCAGTAAGAAAAAAAATAAAATAAGAACTGTACAATGGAACACACAATTGTTTTGGTCATTAAAAATACGTACATTAATAAGTAAACAATATATATGTGGATAATACAACCAAATTTATAGGAATGATTAAATATTGTCTTTTATTCGATTTTATAATATGTATTGAATTAGTTGTGAAAATGATGGTAGGATAAAAAAAATATTTATTGACACTTATACGAGTATAGTAAATAATGATTTTAACTATATGGAATATTCTAAATTTTGTAATGATCAGCGAGAAACTGCTGTTCAATTCAAAAATGATAAATATAACGCAAAAAAAATGTTAAAAAGATGAATGAAAAGAAACAGGACGAAGCATCAGGAACCCTTCCAGCAAACAGACCCACTAAATAGAATACGTATAGGCCATAGATGAAAGGGAAATATTATGCATAAATAGGGCATTACTTCTAACCCGGATTGTGATTGCGATGTTTTCAAACAAAATACGGATCCATCATACGAGAATACCCTAAAAGAAAGTTCAACGGGATGTTCAAGGTTATCCTCAATACGTTAAAATAAAATTATTATTTTCTTTTGTAAAACCTATGTGATCTATTTAAATTACGTAGCCTTTAATCGATGTCTGTATTTACCCTCTCATCAAATATGATTTTCCCGCATTGAAAAATTCTTTAAACTACCATACTGGTGGTTATAGAAATTAAGTGTTATTTATTATTGAATTTAGTACCAAGAAGTTAAAATCATGAATATGTGTTTCCATAGCTATTTGTTCGTTTAATTACAAACCGAACGAACAACGACATAACGATTTGTCGAATACTATTCGCGATTGCCAGCTGACTATTAGGGTTAACCATTACCCGTTACAAAGAGACCACCAATTAAACAGTTTGATCATTACTGCATTGCCATCGATTTATGTACACGCGCTATACGTGTATATAATTAATGGTATCACGTGCGTCGCGGTCGTTCGTATACGACCTAATCACGAAGAAAAATCTCAAATTATAAAACGTGAAGAAAAGACGAAAAAACATCCAAATACTTACAAAATTAAGTATTTAAAATAATATCGTTTGGATTAAAAAATACTCGAGTACAATCACAACAACGACAAATTACAAATATTAACTATAAGCAGTCCGTATATGTGTTTACGAGTGTGGCCGATGTGATTTTACCAGTGAAATTAATCCATAAGAGTTTTTTGATAATATTAATTGCATAAATATCACGTCAATAAAAATAGTAAAAAAAATTATCTGCACGCAGTGCCGACGAGTTAAGTTTTTAAAATTTAGAGTGGTTTCATCGTAGTCCATCATGAGCATCAACGGGCTACCATATACAATATTGTCTTATTATTATCCCAATTATAATATACTGCAATTTTTCAATTGTATTTTCTAAAGTGTATTTGGACCCACGAGATCAGTGGTTTAAAGGAGATTGTATAAGTCTATTTTAATTTCTTTTTGATATATTTAATTATACATCGAAAATCTGAAACAGGTAATGAGCAAACCAAGATCAATACTATGACAGTCTTGGTTTTGGTCTTGTTCTTGCAGATCCAGTCTTGATTTCAGTCTTGTACTTGAAGTCTTGGTCTTCCTGAAAGACTCTTGCGTTATTTAAAATTTAAAGGAAAACATTTTTACCTTAAAAATCTTTATTTTGGCTAGGAGTTAGTATAATTTGATAACTGTATAATGTACAATTTTATTTGAGAAAGCAGAAAAAGCACATGTAATAAATACATAAAATATAATTTATTTATTTATTCGTATAGCTTTAATCCAAATAGATAATATAACAAATTAACAAACATGAATAAATTTTTCAAGTATATATTAAGGTGACTACAGTAATTATAAAGTTTATCTTATATTGCTAAAAATACATAATATAATAGTAAAAAAAAAAAAAAATCGTTAATATAAATACAACAGGTATAAAGATAACACTTCTTTTTCAATTCAATCAGTCATCAGACAGCATCTCTTTCCAATTCGTGTAATCTTATTTCCCACCTGGGAAATATTGCGTCATGTATTCCTCGAAAAAGTGTTCTATTATCTGAACTGTTCCGTCATTACTTTTCTGTAATTGCTATTTGTTAGTTTATGCTACTTTATAGTGAATATTGTATTTAATTGCTTATTATCTTTTTTTCAATAATTCGACGATTCGTTATTTACCCGAAAGTCGCGTTGTATGCTAAATGTAATATTACATTATTATTATATTAATAACACTAAATACACTAAATGTGTTCTTCTGGGAATATTTTTTTTAAAATAATAATATAATAAAATTTGCAAGACTGCAAGACCAAGACTAATTTTACTCATCACTATTTAAAGTAAAATAAATTGATTTATTCAAAGGATTTAAAGAAACAGCATAGTATTATCAAATATTTTGTAAGAGTGGCTTATACGTATTTTATGTTTCTGGATAACAATTTTTAAAAAAAATATTTTAAGTAAGGGTGAAAACCTCGTAGTCTCACTTAATCAACGCATACGGGAGCTGTTTTCATTAATTTATTTTTTATCACTTATCACTTATCTTCCTTGGTTCTTTATCAGCCAGAACTACGAAAAAATTCTAGACAGACCTAAAAAAATAGAGTTGTCAAAATGACCTATAAGATTGTACTTAAACTGAGATATAATATATTAATTAATTTAAAAAAAAAAAAAAAAAAAAACGAAGAGCCTTAAAGTAAATACTAACATTTATGACGAGTTTTATACTCCAATATAATTTATATAAAATGTTCATATAGGTTTTCATGCAGATATCAGACAAGGCCTATTAGTATTACCAATTTATATCACGTTGCAGTTTTTTTACCTTTAAATGAAAGTATTCCTTCGACTAAAATAGACATCGTCTTCGATCACCCTAGATTGTAATCAATATCAATGTATAACTTTTTTGAGTTTCCTCATATAAGGATTTATTTCTCGTTGGGTATGTGATATATGTCAGAAAATCGCCAAATTATTGCTTTCGAACCATTTAAATATATGTAACACTTACTGACTATTTCTTCGTAGAAAATTCAATATAGAGATGAAGCAGCGGTGTCGTAACTAAAAAATTCAGTTGGGATGTATTTACAAAATGATGAGACACCACCAAACCACGAATAGATTAAGAACTTGATAATATTTGCCTTACACGAAAAATATCATTAAAAAAAATAAGACGTATCAACTGTTAGTATATACTGAGTAATTATTAACTGCGTTTGTTTATGATTGACAAGAAGCAATAAATCGACGACCCAACGACTAGAGATTGGACCACCCAACCACTACCAAAATATTTAGGTTTGGCACCACCGAGATGAAAGAATCATTAAAATATATGTCCATGTTCGGTCGTATCCTTTTCATAACCTTACAGTCGTTACTGTAAAAAAATATGTACCCTTAACGTATAAAATTATTTGTTTTTAAGTAAGATATTGTATAACCAATAATACACTAATCTTACAAAATAATACAATTGCACATTTCTCTAATAGTGTGAAAGAATTATTATTTAAAAACTAATTAAGTTAAGAATGATTTGATTTGATTTTGAAATCTATTTTATCGGGAATAAGCAATATATATATTTAATACGTATGCAATGCGCATGCAATAGAAATCAAAACATATTCACGAAACAGTACACCGCAAATGACATTGTACTAGAAGTACAAAGTTGAAACTAAAACAATTAAATAAATGAAAATATAAAACAAACAATTTAAAGCGAAGGAAAATAAAATTACAAATTGCCGCGCCACTTAAGATCCACATTAGTTCTACGTGAAAATATCCTTGAATTATAACGAACAAGCTGAAGTATCCGGCTTTTCTCGGTAGAAATGTTTTAGTTAAGTTTAGAGGAAACAATGAAGAAGTAATTGTTTGTACAATTTTATTGTACTCGGTTTGCTGTTTGTTTTTTCGTTTTTTTCATTTTTGCCAGTTACTATACTGCAGCCATGTTTGAAGTGTAATTGCCATTGGGTCGTATGTTGATGTCATCGCACTGATGACGGACTTTTACAATATTGATGGCGAACGAATTTTGTTAAGCTTGTACTATATTGGTATGGGAACGACACGGTCTTTAGAAATAATCTAATGCACTACTTATGCGCTGAAGATTCCATCAGTGTCTGTTTTAAACTATTTATTACAATATCCACATGTTCAAAGTTGGTTGTTCTCACATGGATCTGATGATTATGTGAGTGTACATAGAAGCCTTGAAGTATAAATGTAAATAATACAGACATTGCTTTATGAATATTTATATTTATTTTTTAATAATAGAACACCGATCCATTTATTTTATATCACAATTTCTACAGCCTATATATGTATAAATGTACAGTTTTTATCATTAACACATAGGTATTCATTGATTTTATGTTTATAAAAATAACATACATAATATTATGACTTTATACACTACGAAGTTTAAAATTACTTGTTTGTACAGGACACTGAAACAAAAAACACATCCATTCTCGAAACAAAAAGTTAAAATAAAACATCAAACAATGCTTAATTCCAATGATAATAATAATGATAATAATAATAATAATAATAATAATAATAATATATTTTTATAACTAAAATGTTATATCCGGATAAAAATCAAACAACGGTATTGTTTTAAGTGGAAATCAGTACGAATTTTTAATATCGATACTCGTGCAAAACATCTGACTAGAAATAAAAACATATTAAGTATTCCGTAATCCTTACAAAAAAGGTACAAAAAAGTAAAATAAAATAAAATAATAGTGATAATAATATACAATACCAAGAAAACGCATTAATATTGCAATACAACGATTAACATTACTAATATTTAATATTTTATAGGTATTATCGTATTGATACGATATTAAATAATATAACAACAACGAGCATGCGCGTCGCGTTTGATTTTACAGTTTTGTTAAATATGTTTTTCAACAAATTCGAAATTAAGATTATAACACAATAATACAATATAACTATAATATTGGTACAAGAATAAAATACAGTGTACACGATTGAAGTTAACTTACATTACTTTATATCACACCTTTCACGTTGGCGTACGGTTGTTTTAATGGAGATTTCGCGCGCGCGTCACTTTATCGGATATACAGATTTTCACGAGGAGGATACGAATACATATCATTATAACCGTACGATGATTTCCGCGGCCCCGTGGAAATGAAAATAAAAAAACTTGAATATTTCCAAATCGAGTCGGTGTTCGATTATAAATACAGCGGTCGTACGGTGATATTGACGATAACGCACGGAATTGACCGGAAACAACGACTTGACCCGTAAACGTGTATATATTTGATTATTGTACCGCCGTATTATGTAACGAGTATGGGGCCGGGTGGTGGAGGGCATCCCAGACTGGACGTTGCGAGGTTTACCGATGAGAAAGACGGACGGGTCGAGTTATGGCCAGGGGTAGACCCGGACACGTTTAAAGTAACTCTTTACCACGGCTCGAAATCGTACGCTTTGATTGTTTTCGGGTAAACTTCAAACCGCGCGACCTAGAACTAGGTCATTGAATTCGAATGTTTCATTAATTAATCGATCGACGTTGTGGTCGAAATCGATGGCGAATCCTCCGTGGATCGATCGCCGGTCACAGCATTGCGACGTGAAACGTTTACGTGTACAGGGTGCATAGTTGTATCGTGTAACAAAGCGAGAGAGGTTGTTGGCGGTAGTGGTTCAAACGACAAACGTGACGTTGAGCACAGACAGCTCCATGGGAGAAACCTCGACCTGTTCGAGACGGTCGACGGTGTCCAGGTGGTGGACACCGGTGACGGTGGTCTTAGACACGCGCAGGTCGCGGAACCCGGCGAACACGGTGCCCCGGTCGAACACGCCCTTGTCGCGCCGCAGCCGGCACTCGGGTATCCTGTAGCCGGTGTCCACGCGGCAGTCGTAGCCCTTGCGGTGCAGCACCACGAGCGCGGACGACGACGGGAATTGCTGGAACACCGGGTCCGTGGCGGTGCGCACGTTCATCAGGTGCACGTCGCACGGCATCGCGGTGTTGGCGAACGCGGCGGTCGGTCGCAGCAGGTGCTCCGCGTTCGGTTCCACGACGAACACGTTGGCCGGGTACAGCAGGCCCTCGGACAGCATGTTGGCCACCAGGCTGGGGTTGGACACGTGGTCCCTGTGGTGCCCACCGCCGCCGCTGCTCGTCACCGACTCCAGCAGTATCCAGTACTTGGTCAACGTCGGCTTGTTGTCCACCACGCCTTCGCCCATGCCGCGCGCGTCGTCGTACAGCGTTCGTCGGTCTAGCATCAGCTCGACGCGCCCCGGTTCCCATCCGGCCACGCCCTGCGCGTGGTTCACCAGAACCGTCAGCCGGTGCTTGTCGTCCTCGATGTACACGGTCGACGTGGCCGGGTAGTAGTTGCCCTCGATGCCCACCCGCTTCACCGTCACGCGCTTTTGCATCTGGAACCCGTTGGAATCGGTGTAGATGACGGCCGGCTCGCCGTTGCTGATGCCCGACGACAGCCGCATAAACAGCTCCGTCTCCCGGTTCTTGGGCGGCTTCTTGAAGTCCACCACGTTTTCCACGTACAGACCCTTGCTCTCTATGCCACGGCCGTGGTACAACCGCACTGTGTGTGTGACGATCCCGTAGACGACCGTGATCTCGGACGACAGGGGACCGGACGTGACCACCACCGTAGACGGTCCCGGGTAGTCGTCCAGTACCTTCTTCTCCGTCTCCCGGAGGTTCGGGTCCGGCATGAACAGGTACGCGCCGCTGCGCAACTGCGCCGACTGGTACGCCGCGAAGTCGATGGATACGTGTTGCAACACGCCCGTGCTCTTGTCCACCACCGAGCTCATCAGCCCCGTCTTGCCGTCGAACACAACCTGCAGGTGCTCGTTCTCCAACTGCACGTCACCAAGGCGCATCGGGCGGACCGTGAACACCGAGTGACCCGCGCAGTTCTTGCAGTACACCCGCGCCAGCCGTTCCGGCTCCGGCGGCGTCTTGTGCAACGTGAACGTGGTCAGGCTCAGCGGCTCCAGCACGGCCACGATCAGCAGCTCGAAGCACAGCTTGGACATGGCCAGCGGTTGTTCGGCGGTCTCGCTCACGTTCCATACCGGGTTCACCTGGTGCTCGACCGCGGTCCCGGCGCTGTCCACCACGCGCACGTTCGGGTTCGACACCAGTATCCTGATGGGTTCGGTGCGGCGGCGCCCGTGCGGGTTGAACACGATCACGTTGCGCGGCCGCGACTCGTCCACGTTCAGCGCCAACCGGTACGTGGGCTGGTCGTACGTCTGCCGGTCGCTGTCCGGCACCACCACCTTTGCGGCTAACGGTGCGCCTCGGTCAGCCGCCTTGGACAGCAGGCTCTGGACCGCGTAGCTCTGGATCGATGCGCAGTTCTGCAAGCCCTCGAACAGCTTAAGGGCGTAGTCCGTCATGACGGCCGCCTTGGACGTACCGGTGATGGCGTCATGGTGCTGGAACAGCGCCAGGTGCTGCCGCGCCTTGATCAGCTTCTCGTAGTCGTGCTCCAGCAGCTTGACCGTGGACAGCCCATGACGTCGGCCGTCGTTCAGCGCGAACGTGTACAGCATCTCGGTGGACCGCAGCTTGGCCTCCAGCTCGCGGTCCAGCACTTTCCAGTACGGCCGGGTCGTGTAGTATCCGCTCCAGTAGGCCGGCCGGCCGTCTGAGAACACGTCGCTGTACACGAAGAAGTCGCCGCGCAACGACGGGAAGTGGCCCGCGGCCCGGTCGCGCAGCGCCCGGAAGAAGTCCGACGGGGTGCCGAAGCCCACCTCGGCCCCGCGGTACCGGTCCTTGTTCGCGTTGATGAAGTCGAACAGCTTCTTGTAGTTGGTGTACTGCTGGTCCCACTCAACGTCATGGTCGTAACGGAAATCGTCACCCAACGGTATCAGCGCCACGTTGTACGGCGACACGGAACCGGTGCGCCCGTACTGGTCCATCAGCACGTCCGCCTTCTGCTTCACGTTCTCGTCGTCGATGAACACCGCCAGCTCCGAGTAGTCCGTGAACTCGTTCTTCACCTTCCGGAAGTCGTAGTTCAAGCACACCTAAAAACGCGCGCGCGCAAGGAATGACCGGTCAGTATACACGAATGAAATATAATAAATATTTCTCCCGTCGAAAATCCGATACCGTACCATTTCTTATTAAACGTATTTTTCCATCGACTGTACAAAAATCTAATAAGTTATCGTCGTTCGATTCTTAAAACTGCGTGTTCTTGTGGTTACAATTTAAATATCAACATTAAAAGGGTAAAGAAATGAACTTTTTTTTTAAAAGGAAACTGAATTTCAGGTTTAAACTCGTTTCACATCGTTCGAGGTTTACAATATTACGAGGCATCGCAATTATTATTTATTTTTTTTTTAATGAACGATAGTGGTCGCGAATTGTTTTAATCGTTTCTTCGTTTTTCCGACGTGAACGGACGGCGCAGGAAAACGGTATCTGATTTTTCGAGGGAAATGGCTATGGGGCTGGGCGTGTGTACCTGTGGGTGAGGGCCGCACGACGCTCTGATCGAGTAGATGGCGAACGGCATGTTGTGCACCAAAGTGTCGGTGTGCCCACTCCAGTCCCAGTTTTGCCTCCAGAAGAAATCGCCGTTTTGCGTCCGCGCGAACCATTCCTTCCACGCGAAGTGCAGACGCTGGATGACCGCTCCACCCGTCACTTCAGATTTTTTCAGCAGATACGGTACGGTGGGACCGTGGCCGAACGGGTCCACGGACCATCCGGTTTTGACGTTCACTCCCAAATTGTTCTTGATCCACTGGTGGCCTGCGGATAAAAAAAATACACATTAGTATCTACCAGGATTTTCTTGTCTCAATCCCAAAACATCGACGAGACGATAAATTTAAAACAATCCGCTTGGAACTGGCAATGTTTTTATTTTTATTTTACACACTTATTCGGTCGTTCGACCGTACCTGTATGGTTATAGAATATTAACATGTTATAGAATTTTAAATTTTTTCACCGACCTCAAATAACATATAATATGGTATTTCAAACGATCGGGAGGAGTACCATTGGTCTTTGTATATATACACATGCAGGGACGGCGTGAAGGGGTGGGAAATAGGGACAGTTGCCCAGGCCCCACGTCTTAAATTATAATTAAGGCTCCGTGGTTCTGATTTAACTGAACTTAAAATATTTTATTAATATAAATTATAAGACCCATAATTTATTTTGCCCAGGGCCTCGCAAACTCTAGCACCGTCACTGTACACACGATTGACGCGGTCCCGTGGTAATGCAAACATACATTGAGTAGGTACACCACTATCGTAGAATCGCGCCCGCTCTCTACCACAACTCGGATAACGACGACACTGTTTCCGATACTCCTACCCTTCTACCTCGGGAAACCAGGCAGAGGTGGGAAAAGTTATCGGAACCGGTGGCGTTGTATCGACCGATCGTCTCGGATCGATAACTTCTGCTCGTGACCGTCGTTGAAGCAAGACCTTTTCGTTTTTTAACCACCGAAACTTACACACAACCGGTGTTCACATTGTTTTTTTCGTTTATCTGTTCCTTCGGGCCAACGTTGGTAGATGGGATTTATCGTGCGAGCAACATATAAATGTACATTCACACTTTTGCATACATACGTTTTGTTTGACTGTCAACTAATTGTTAACTTTCTATAACTTTCACCGGCCACCTCATCGAGGAAAGACAAAAAACCAACAGCCAGCTACGACCGTGTCACGGCGGTGCAGACATTCGTGCACAGCAGATACATCGCGGAAAACAGACGTGAGATTCCTGCAGAGCATGTATGCGAGAAGTGCCCGAATTCGCGTGGAAATTGGAAGTGCGCGCACCCGACGCCCTTTTATTTTACCGAATACTCCATAGCGTGTTTGTTGTTCACAGTTCACGAAAATAATTCGATTATAGACTTATTATTACAAGTGGTTCGCGTAAACATTGTTTTACCACGAACACGAAACGCGAACGTGTTTGTAATACATTACACATGTACGTAATACGTACTACGTATTGTATCATAGCAGCACGGCCGGAACAGAAATAAACACAAAATCCTGTATGAAATATAGCAAAAATGATTGTTCACCGTTGCGTAAAGTGAAAAACGTAAATTATGTTTTATAATACATTGGTTTACGAGGAGGTACTCGATCCGTTGGGATCGAATTCGTGTACGTTTATTCTGTCAATCTTGCATCCGCAATGCATTTAAGTGCTCGTCAATATATTATGTTTTTACTAGTACTACATTCATATTTTACTGCGCACGTGTGTCGTGTACATCGTGAAAACTAACGTTTTACTCGACGGCGAATTTTACGCCGAAAACCTATTGTTGGATGTCGAAAATATTACATTTTATCGTGCGAATCACATCATAATGCTCGTGCTCTTATCTTCTTGTTACTTCGTAATTAGGCTTTTTATAAATTTTTCTGATGTTTACAAAAATATTTGAACGAAAACAACATGTCATAAGTTCACGAAAAACTATCGAAAGCTTATCACGTTTTAAGTCATTCGTGATTATGTTTTTGGAACGGAGAAAAATGTTTACTAACATTTAAACAATAGAAAAATAATCAGAGCGAAATTTCGAGGGATAATTACCGCGGCGAAATAGAAAATGTTATCGTCAAAATCTTTGTCGCGTTAGACGAATAACGTCCTGATTAAGATGACATCGTTGGGTTGTCGAGTGTGACCGGTCTATGTTTTGATGTTGAAACGTTTTCCGCGGTCTAGAAATGTCAATAGTAAGATACGCGTGTTGGAAGTGCAGTCGTACAACATATCAGATGTCGTTTACGGACTATAATACAAGCTAAACAAATCTAATTAGTTAAGTTCACGCTCGCGTAATATAGTTAATAGTACACAAGTGCCGACGGGGGAAAAAGGCAGTGCTATTTTTCTTTTTCTTTTTTACTTTTTCTGTTTTTTATCTCCCCGGTCGCGTGCCGGTTACAGATTTCATGTCTGCTGGGTGTTGATCACAACAAAACCAACAACAACAACAACAGAAACAACAATAAATCTTTAGAAGGGTTTCAGTGACTCGATAATGGATTACGGCCGGCGGTTCCGGTCTTAATTAATCCTCGCGACGCGCAAGCCCTACATACACTGCGGCGCTCCGTTGTGTGTATTATATAGCGGCACGTGACGGCCGAGCGTTTCTCGCAATTATTATTTACCTCATCTCGTCTCCACGCGGTACTTCCACCCTCTCGCCCGTCCCTTCGTAACAGACGCGCGAACGTTGCGCAGCTCGTTTATCCTTTTCCACGTGTACCGCGTCGGACTAACCAGGACTGTTGTCACGGCGATATAGCTGTCGGGTGTGCTTAAAAGCGCGCACGATGTGTAACACACATGTGTACAATACGCGTTCGTCTTGAAGGGCTATTTTATTTTTTTTTTTTAAAGCGAAACGGGTCAAAACTCTGCTGCTGCTGGTCGGCGATATATATGTTAATGTAATGTACACGTGTAGTATCATATCATATTACCGACTTCGCGGTGCGGTGTCCGTCCGAAGTACGTTTGAAAGTGATGAAATCGATACGCTTTGCGAAGTTTTCCAAACGTCAAGCGATAATCGTGAGAGCTGCTCCCCCAAACGTGTCTTTAGGACGGAAGGGCGCATTGACTTATTTGTTTGAATTTCAAACTCAAACATTTCTACGATTTACTTACGTCTGCAGTTACAACAGCGCAGGACGTTTTCAGTTCAAGAGATTTAGCCGATTAATTAAGTAGAATCAAGTCCTTACGTGAAACCTTTACGAGACGCGAGTATACGCGTGTATAGGTATTTCGTTTAAAGGTTTCATAATATAAAATGTATACGAACTGATCGACGGCAGTCTTTTGGAATTCGATACACCTTAGTACACTACATAATGCAGACGAATGCGCTGTTAAAGAAATAAATACTGCACTGTCGGAGGGAAAATATTATGCAGTAAAAGCGCCAAATTATTTCATGTCCATGTTAAATAAATGTTGCTTTTTACCAAAGCAACAAGTAGTAAAAACGATCGGTAGAACACCGTTGCAATTGATGCCAAAAGGATAACCCGAAATATTGATCCTATAAATAATAACTCCGAAAAAATAACTTATGTAACGTTATTTTATACAATATCCTACAGAATAAAACTAAAGGTCAATGGAGATGATGATCTGAGTAAGCTCATAACACAGTTATTTTAATATTATATCCCCAATATTCAAATAACCATAATTATTTTGCAACATTGTGCCTCTGCGATACAATATAAAAACCAATTTAAATATCAGATAATAAAATAAACGATGTGAAAATATGTTGCGTTGATGCTTCTCTAAATTGAAATACCGTGCCTTGTTCATATTGTACAATAATAAATAATCATTTATACTATTATCAATGAATACTGGATAAACTTAATACACAATCATGTTTCATTTTGTACGATTCGTTTGAGTATAGTTATGATTATTAACATATCATCGGTGAAAAATAATAAAAAAAATAAATAAAACTAATAATAAATAATAATAATAATAATAAAAATAATTACAAAGTTCAAACAATCAATTTAAAAAAATACAAATATTTTAAAATGTTTTTGTAATCGTTTATGAGTTATTAAAATTATATAATTATATATAATAAAATAAAATAAAATAATAATAAATAATAATGAAAACTGAAGAAAACAAAAAAAGGTATTTTTTAAAAACTTTAATTTTTGGAATCAAGTACTTTTCTTATTATCCGTACGCTATCTGCATTATTTAATATTTTTTTACTGCAATTATTTTGCAGGATTTTCAGGAACTTACATTACATAAAATATATAATCAGCAAATTTCTTCAATGAAGAAAAAAAGTTGTAAACTGTGAAGTGCGAAGTATTTTGTAGCCCTAGACTGTTTCGTTGCTTTCGATTCTGAAGTTGACGTAAAGAGAACAATCTTACGATGTCTATACGGTTTATGTCATTTAAATCACCAATAAATTTTTACGAGTACGTAAAATGTACAATTTATAAACCATTATTATTTAATATTATTGAACGATTTGAACAATAAACCGCAATATTCTTAAACATCTCATTAAATGTCTCATGTGCATTTATTATTAATTACTTTTTCGGTATTTCAATACATTTTTGGAGACGCGGTTCAACATCTTATAACCGTCAATGCGTATGGATGATGATTTGGATTACGAGAGTCGATCGAATATATTTTTTTTTTAATGGACGAAGCAAACACTGCTGCGAGAATGGCGATCAATCATATACATTATTCAAACTGATTATCTTACGCCATAAAGCCATAACTCTTCTGCTCTCTCTCTTTCTTTCTCTCTCTCCCTTTCTCCTATATCTAAACCGTCTGCGCACAACGGGACCTCGTCCAAAATATATGAATAAATAATAATCTTCCGAACGGCTGACAAATCG